>NC_045446.1:61376396-61389136 GCF_002776525.5 Piliocolobus tephrosceles | reverse complement strand
GGAGCATTTAGTCCATTTACATTTAAGGTTAATATTGTTATGTGTGATCTTGATCCTGCCATTATGATATTAACTGGTTATTTTGCTCATTAGTTGATGCAGTTTCTTCCTAGGCTCGATGGTCTTTACATTTTGGCATGTTTTTGCAGTGGCTGGTACCGGTTGTTCCTTTCCATGTTTAGGGCTTCCTTCAGGGTCTCTTGTAAGGCAGGCCTGGTGGTGACAAAATCTCTAAGCATTTGCTTATCTGTAAAGAATTTTATTTCTCCTTCACTGATGAAACTTAGTTTGGCTGGATATGAAATTCTGGGTTTAAAATTCTTTTCTTTAAGAACGTTGAATATTGGCCCCCACTCTCTTCTGGCTTGTAGAGTTTCTGCTGAGAGATCTGCTGTCAGTCTGATGGGCTTCCCTTTGTGGGTAACCCGACCTTTCTCTCTGGCTGCCCTTAAGATTTTTTCCTTCATTTCAACTTTGGTGAATCTGGCAATTATGTGTCTTGGAGTTGCTCTTCTGGAGGAGTATCTTTGTGGTGTTCTCTGTATTTCCTGAATTTGAATGTTGGCCTGGCCTGCTAGGTTGGGGAAGTTCTCCTGGATGATATCCTGTAGAGTGTTTTCCAATTTGGTTCCATTTTCCCCCTCACTTTCAGGCACCCCAATCAGACGTAGATTTGGTCTTTTGACATAATCCCATACTTCTTGCAGGCTTTGTTCATTTCTTTTTCTTCTTTTTTCTTTTGGTTTCTCTTCTCGCTTCATTTCATTCATTTGATCCTCAATCGCTGATACTCTTTCTTCCAGTTGATCGAGTCGGTTACTGAAGCTTGTGCATTTGTCACGTATTTCTCGTGTCATGGTTTTCACCTCTGTCATTTCGTTTATGACCTTCTCTGCATTAATTAGTCTAGCTGTCAATTCTTCCACTTTTTTTTCAAGATTTTTAGTTTCTTTGCGCTGGGTATGTAATTCCTCCTTTAGCTCTGAGAGGTTTGATGGACTGAATCCTTCTTCTCTCATCTCATCAAAATCATTCTCTGACCAGCTTTGATCCGTTGCTGGCGATGGGCTGTGCTCCTTTGCAGGAGGAGATGCGCTCTTATTTTTTGAATTTCCAGCTTTTCTGCCCTGCTTTTTCCCCATCTTTGTGGTTTTTTCTGTCACTGGTCTTTGATGATGGTGACGTACTGATGGGGTTTTGATATAGGTGTCCTTCCTGTTTGATAGGTTTCCTTCTGACTGTCAGGACCCTCAGCTATAGGTCTGTTGGAGATTGCTTGAGGTCCACTCCAGACCCTGTTTGCCTGGGTATCAGCAGCAGAGGTTGCAGAAGATAGAATATTGCTGAACAGCGAGTGCACCTGTCTGATTCTTGCTTTGGAAGCTTCCTCTCAGGGGTGTACTCCACCCTGTGAGGTGTGGGGTGTCAGACTGCCCCTAGTGGGTGATGTCTCCCAGTTAGGCTACTCAGGGGTCAGTGACCCACTTGAGCAGGCAGACTGCCCCTTCTCAGATCTCAACCTCCGTGTTGGGAGATCCCCTGCTCTCTTCAAAGCTGTCAGACAGAGTCGTTCGCGTTTCACAGGCTTCTACTCCTTTAGCTGAGCCCTGTCCCCAGAGGCACAGTCTACAGAGACAGGCAGGTTTCCTTGAGCTGCTGTGAGCTCCACCCAGTTCCAGCTTCCCAGCGGCTTTAGTTACCTACTTAAGCCTCAGCGATGGCGGGCGCCCCTCCCCCAGCCTTGCTGCTGCCTTGCGGTTAGATTGCCGCAGACTGCTGTGTTAGCAAGGAGAGAGGCTCCGTGGGTGTGGGACCCTCCCGGCCAGGTGTGGGATACAATCTCCGGTGTGCCGGTGTTACAGCGCAGTATTGGGGTGGGAGTTACCCGATTTTCCAGGTGTTGTGTGTCTCAGTTCCCCTGGCTAGGAAAAGGGACTCCCTTCCCCCTCGCGCTTCCCAGGTGAGGCGATGCCTCGCCCTGCTTCAGCTCTCGCTGGTCGGGCTGCAGCAGCTCACCAGCACCGATTGTCCAGCACTCCCGAGTGAGATGACCCCAGTACCTCAGTTGAAAATGCAGAAATCGCCGGTCTTCTGTGTCGCTCGCGCTGGGAGATGGAGACTGAAGCTGTTCCTATTCGGCCATCTTGCTCCGCCCTGCTTAATTCTTTTTCTCAGTAAGGAATATCCCTGAGAAAGAGAAAGGCCCCTGAGGGTAGGCCTCTGAAATGGCACCTCTGGGGGTCACTGTCTTTTATTGTCGAAGGCGAAGGGATGAAATAAGCCCTGGTCTCCTGTAGCACTCCCAGGCTTATTAGGATGAGGAAATTCCCACCTAATAAATTTTGGTCAGATAGGTTGTCTGTTCTCAAACCCTGTCTCCTGATAAGATGTTATCAATGATAATGCATGCAGAAACTTCATTAGCAATTTTAATTTTGCCCTGTTCTGTGGTCCTGTGATCTCGCCCTGCCTCCATTTGTTTTGTGATATTTTATTACCTTGTGAAGCATGTGATCTCTGTGACCCACACCCTATTCGTGCACTCCCTCCTCTTTTGAAAATTGCTAATAAAAATTTACTGGTTTTATGGCTCAGGGAACATCACGGAACCTGCCAACATGTGATGTTTCCTCCAGACATCCAGCTTTAAAATTTCTCTCTTTTGTACTCTTTCCCTTTATTTCTCAGACCAGCTGACACTTAGGGAAATAGAAAAGAACCCACGTTGAATATTGGGAGTGGGGTTTCCCCCGATAAGTCTTGAACTCCTGACCTTGAGGTCCTTGGCCTCCCAAAGTGCTAGGATTACAGGTATGAGCCACTGTGCCTGGCTAAACTTTTATTTTAGGTTCAGTGGTACATATGCAGATGTGTTATATAGGGTAAACTGTGTGATGCAGGAGTGTAGTGCACAGATTATTTTGTCACCTAGGTAATAATCATAGTACCTGATAGGTAGTTTCTCACTCTCCTTCCACCCTTCACTTTCAAGAAGGCCCTGACATCTGTTGTTCCCTTCTTTGTGTCCATATATACTCAATATTTAGCTCCCACTTATAAGTGAGAACATGCAGCATTTGGTTTTCTGTTCCTGTGTTAGTTCACTTAGGATAATGGCTTCCAGCTCCATCCATATTGTTGGAAAGGACATCTTGTTCTTTCTTATGACTGTGTAATATTCTATGGTATATATATACCACATTTCCTTTATCCAATGTATTATTGGCAGGCATTTAGTTTGATTCCATGTCTTTGCTATGTGAATAGTGCTACAATGAACACATGTGTCTTTATGATAGAATGATTTATATTCCTTTGGGTATGTACCTAATAATAAGATTGCTGGATCAAATGATAATTCTGTTTTAGGTTCTTTGAGAAATCCCCGAGCTGTTTTCTACAATGACTGAACTAATTTACATTCCCACCAGCAGTGTGTAAGTGTTCCCTTTTCACTGAAACCTTACCAGCAACCATTATTTTTTGACTTTTTAATAATAGTCATTCTGATTGGTGTAAGATAGTATCTCTTTGTGGTTTTGATTTGCATTTCTCTAATGATTGGTGATGTTTAGTGTTTTTCATATGCTTCTTGGCCACGTATATGTCTTCTTTTGAAAAGCATCCTTGTCCTTTACTCACTTTTTAATGGGGCTGTTTGATTTTTACTTGTTATTTAAGTTCCCTTATTTGTTCTAGACATTAGACCTTTGTCAGATGCATAGCTGCAAAAATTTTCTCCCATTCTGTAGGTTGTCTTGTTACTCGATTGGTAGTTTCTTTCACTGTGCAGAAGCTCTTTAGTTTAAATAGGTCCCATTTATCAATTTTTGTTTCTGTTGCAATTCCTTTGGTGTCTTCATCATGAAATCTTTTTCAGGTCCTATGTCCAGAATGGTATTTCTTAGGTTATCATCCAGGACTTTTATAGCTTTTGGTTTTACATTTAAGTCTTTAATCCACCTTGAGTTGATTTTTGTATGTGGTATAAGGAAAGGGTCCAGTTTCAAAATTCTGCATGTGGTTAGCCAGCACCATTTATTGAATTGGAAATCCTTTCCCCATTATTTGTTTTTGTCAACATTATCAAAGATTAGATGGTTGTAGCTGTATGGCATTATTTCTGGGTTCTCTGTTCTGTTTCATTGGTCTTTGTGTCTGTTTTTGTACTAGTATCATGCTACTTTGGTTACTATAGCCTTGTAGTATAGTTTGAAGTTGGGTAATGTGATGCCTCCAGTTCTGTTGTTTCTGCTTAGGATTGCCTACAAAGAGGAAATTACCATTGACCCCACAGATATAGAAACAACTATCTATGTACACAAGTTAGAAAACCTAAAGGAAATGAATAAACTTCTAGACACTTACAACATTAACATTTTTCGTAGTGCTGGTTTGGTAGTGTCAAATTCTCCCTTCATTTATTTGTCTGAAAAAGATTTTCTCCTTCATTTATGAAGCTTAGTTTTGCTGGATACAACATTTTTTGCTGACAATTACTTTGTTTAATGAGGCTAAAGATAGGATCCTAATCCCTTCTGGCTTGTAAGTTTCTAATCTCTTATTAGCCAGGTTGTTGCAGACAGTGGTAATAGCTGAGATCATACAGTGACTTTTTCCTTCCTGGGCACAGTATTATTCTACTGAGAGGTGGTGTGATGTCCTGAGTTTTTTGGCCTCCAGCTGGAAGGTAGCACTTGCAAAAAGCACCAGCTGTGGCATTAGTGGTGTGATCTGAGCTTGCCCTAAGTTGCCCAGGGGAAGTATTTTGGTTTCTCAGGGGATGAGTGGAGACATAAAACTCCCAAAAGTTTGTGTCCTTTGTGTTAAGCTACCAGGGTGGGTGGAGAAATATCACCAGGCTGGGGTAGGGTTAGGTGGGTCTGAGCTCAGACACTATACAGAACCACAAAAGAGCCAGAATAGCCAAAGCTATCCTAAACAAAATGAATAAAACTGCCAGAGTCACATTACCTGACTTCAAATTATACTACAGAGCTATAGTAACCCAAACAGCATGGTACTGGCATGAAAACAGACACATAGACCAATGGAACAGAATGAAGATCACAGAAACAAAACCACACACTACAGTAAACTCATTTTTGACAAAGGTGCCAGGAACATACACCGGGGAAAAGACAGTTTCTTTAACAAATGGTGCTAGGGAAACTAGATATCCACATGCAAAAAAAAAAAAAAAAAAAAAAGAAAGAAACTAGACTGTATCACTGCATCTTTCACCATATACAAAAATCAAATCAAAATGGAATGAAGACTTAAATCTAATACTTCAAGCTAAGAAAGTGCTACAAGAAAACATTGGAGAAACTCTCCCAGGCAATGGTCTGGGCAAAAATTTCTTTCTTTCTTTTTTTTTTTTTTTTTTTTTTTTGAGACAGAGTCTTGCTCTGTTGCCCAGGCTGGAGTGCAGTGGAGTGATTTCTGCTCACTGCAAGCTCCACCTCCCAGGTTCATGCCATTCTCCCGCCTCAGCCTCCCAAGTAGCTGGGACTACAGGCACCAGCCACCACGCCCGGCTAATTGTTCTGGGCAAAAATTTGTTGAGCAATACCCCACAAGCACAGGCAACTGCAACCAAAATGGACAAATAGGATCACATCAAGTTAAAAAACTTCTGCACAGCAAAAGAAACATTCAACTAAGTGAAGAGACAACCCACAGAATGGTAGAAAATATGTACAAACTACCTATATAAAAAGGGGTTCATAGCCAGAGTATAAAAGGAGCTCAAACAACACTATAGGAAAAAAGTCTAAAAATCTGATTAAAAAATAGGCAAAAAGTTTGAATAGACATTTCTCAAAAGAAGACATACAAATGGCAAACGGGCTTATGAAAAGGTGCCTCCTATGAAAGCAATAGCATTGCTCATCAGAGAAATACAAATTAAAACTACAGTGAGATACCACCTCACCCCAGTTAAAATGGCTTTTATCCAAGAGATAGGCAATAACAAATGCTGGTGAGGATGTGAAGAGAAGCAATCTCTTGTACACTGTTGGTGGGAATGTAAACTAGTATAACCACTATGGAAAACAGTTTGGAGGTTCCTCAAAATACTAAAAATAGAGCTAGCATGGGATCCAGCAATCCCCCTGCTGGGTATACACCCAAAAGAAAGGAAACCAGCATATGGAAGAGATATCTGCACTCCCATGTTTATTGCAGCACTATTCACAATAGCCAAGATTTGGAAGTAACCTAAGTGTCCATCAACAGATGAATGGATAAAGAAAATCTGGTACATGTACACAATGGAGTACTATTATTCTAATATTCAGTACTAGTATTCAACCATAAAAAGAATGAGATCCTGTCATTTGTGACAACATGAATATAACTGGAGATCACTACGTTAACTGAAATAAAGCTTGCGAAGAAAGACAAACATTGCATATTCTCATTTATGCTGGATCTAAAAATCAAAACAATTGAGTTCATGGACATAGAGAGTAGAAGGATGGTTACCAGAGGCTGGGAAGTGTAGTGGGGTGGGGGAGGAGGTGGGGATGGTTAATGGGTACAAAAAATAGAATGAATAAGACCTACTCTTTGATAGCACAAAAGGGCGATTATAGTTGATAATAATTTGATTGTACATTTGAAACAACTAAAAGAGTAAAAGTGAATTGTTTGTAAAAGATAAATGCTTGAGACGTATACTTCATTCTCCATGATGTGATTACTATGCATTGCATGTCTGTATCAAAACATATAATGCACCCCATAAATATATACACCTATTATTTATCCACAAAAATTAAAAATAAAAACAAATAAAAGAAGAAACAGCACCAATATACAACCTACCATTGTACCTCAAGAAAACAGAAAAACAAGAGCAAATGCAAAATTAGTGCTGCTTTTTTTTAAGCTATAAAACTAGACTACTTTATATTGTTTAAAGATAAACAATGGAAGGGGTACACAAAAAGAAGAGTTGATTTGTTGAAAAGATAAACAAAATTGACAAACTGGTAATTAAGAAAAAATTGACAAACCGGTAACTAAGAAAAAAAGAGAAAACTCAAAAAAATAAAATGAGAGATTAAAAAGGAGACATTACAACAGATATCACAGAAGTCATAGAGGATCATAAGACTATTGTGAACAATTATACACCAAATAATTGGGAAATAGAGAAGAAATAGATAAATTCCTGGAAACATAGTACCTACCAAAATTGCATTATGAATAAATGGAAACCTGAACAGACCAATAATGTGCAAAGAGATTGAATCAGTAATAAAAAGTATGCCATCATAAAACCTCAGTATGGCACAGTACAATTTTGTCAAATATTTACAGAAGATTTACTACCAATTCTTCACAAAATATTCCAAAAAAACTAAAGAGGAGGGAATTATTCCCAACTAATTCTACAAAATCAGCTACACTCAGACACCAAAACCAGACAAGTTTCCAAAAACAAAAGAAGAAAAACTACAGACCAATATCCCTGAGGAACATAGATACAGTGTTCCTCAATAAAATGCTATCAAACTGATTTCAGCAGTATATGGAAAAGATTGCTCACCATGATCAAGGGAGAAACATCCTAGGAATGCAAGAATGGTTCAAAATATGAAAATCAATAAATGTGAGACATTAAATTAACAGAATGAAGGACAAATATAATCATTTTAATAGATACTGAAAAAGTGTTTGACAAAATTCAACACTCTTTATGACAAAAACTCTGAACAAATTAGGTGTAGAAGGAATGTACCTCAACACAATAAAGGTCATATATGACAAATCCTCAACTAACATTATACCCAGTGGGGAAAAGTTGAAAGCTTTTTCACTGAAATCGGGAACAAGACAAGGATGCCTACTGTCAGTACTTGTATTCAACATAGTACTGGAAGTCCTAGCCAGAGCAATTAGGCAAGAGAAAGAAGTAGAAGACCCTTTCATTGGAAAGGAAGAAGTTAATTTTTCCCTGTTTGTGAATAACACTATCTTATATGAAGTGTTATTCATATAAAGACTCCACCAAAAACTATTAGAATATGCAAATTCAGTAAAATTGAAGAATAAAAAATCAACAAAAATATTAGTAGTCTTCTTACATGTTAGTAGCAAACTATCTGAAAAAGAAATCGAGAAAACTATCCCATTTACAATAGCTGCAAAAATAAAATAAAATATCTAGACATAAATTCAACCAAGAAGGTGAAATATCTCTACAATGAACAAAAAAAAAAAAAAAAAAAAAAGCAAAACACTGATTAAAGCAATTGAAGAAGACGCAAATAAATGAATATTATATATTCATAAACTAGAAAAATAATACCGTTAAAACATTTATACTACTCAAAACAGATTCAATGCAATCCCTATCAAAATACCAATGACACTTTTTTACAGAAATAAACAAAACAATCCTAAAAGACCTATAAAACCACACAAACCCCCAAGTAACCAAAGTAATTTTCACCAAAAAGAACAAAGTTGAAGGCATCACATTAACTGGCTGCAAAATATGCAATAAAACTATAGTAACCAAAACATCATGACACTAGCATAAAAACAGATACATTGACCAATGGAACAGAAATAGGGAGCCTAGAAATATTTCTATGCACTTAGAGACAATACATTTTCGACCAAGTAAGTCACCAAGAACACATATTGGGAAAAGGATAGTCTCTTCAGTAAGTAGGATACGAAGAAGTGGATATTCACATGCAGAATGAAATTAGACCCTTATCTCACCTTATATATAAAAAGTCAAAGAAGATTAAAGCCCTAAACATAAGTCCAGAAACCATGAAACTACTAGAAGAAAATACAGGGGAAAGGCTTCAGAGATTGGTGTGGGTAAGGATTTTTTTTGGATGTGACCTCAAAATCAAAGATAACTAAAAGCAAAATAGACAAATGAGATTACATTCAAAGAAAAAGATTCTGCACAGCAGAGAAAACAATCAACAAAGTGCAAAGACAACCTATAAAGTGGGAGAAAATCTGTGCAGTCTATATACCTGATATGGCATTAATATCTAAAATTTATAAGGAACTCAAATAATTTAATGGCAAGAAAACAAACAACCCTATTTAAAAAGGGCAAAGCACTTGAGTAAACATTTATCAAAAGAAGACATACGAATGGCCAATAGGTCAATAGGTGTATGAAAAAATGTTAAACACCACTGATGATCAGGGAAATATAAACCAAATCCACAATGAGATATCACTTTGCACCTGTCTTAATGGTTACTATCAAAAAGACAAAATAACAAATAGTAAGGATGTGAAGAAAAATGAACTCTTACACACTGTTGGTGGGAATGTTAATTAGTACAGACATTATGGAAACCACTCTTTAAGGTCCTCAAAATATTAAAAATAGAACTATCATATGATTCAGTAACACCACTATTGAGTATATATCCAAAGGAAATAAAATCAGTGTATCAAAGAGATATTTGTGCTTCCATGTTTATTGCAGCACTATTCACAAAGACCAAGATATGGAATCACTCTAAGTGTCTATCTACAGATAAAAATGGATAAAGAAAATGTAGTATGTATACACAATGGAATACTATTCAGCCATCAAAAAGAACACAATCCTGTGAGTTGCAACATGTTTGAACATGGAGAGCATTAAGTTAAATAGAGGCACAAAATGACAAATGTTGGATGATCTCACTCATATGTGAGAAAAAAGTTGATCTCATAGAAGTAGAGAGTAGAATGTTGGTTACCAGAGGTGTGGATGGTTAAGGGAGAGACAGGGATAGGGAGATGGTGGCCAAAGGATATGTAATTACAGTTAGATAAGAGAAATGTATATAATATATTAAACTTGTGTCCAGAGTAGGCAATTACATAGAGTTAGAAAGTAGATAAGTAATTGCCTGGGGCTAGGGAAAGAGAGGAAGAGAATAGGTGGGAGTGGGCAGGAAAAGGAAGAATGACTACTAATGGTTATGAATGACTACTAATGGTTTTTTATGTGATGAAAATGTTCTAAAATTGATTGTGGTGATGGTTGCATAACTCTGTGAACATATTAAGACCATTGGATTATATACTTTATTTGTTTCTGTTATTTCTATTTTTTTATTACATTTCAATAGTTTTTGGGGAACAGGTGGTTTTTGGTTACACAGATAAGCTCTTTAGTGGTGATTTCTGAGATTTTGGTGCACTGGTCACCAGAGCTGCATATACTATACCCAATGTGTAGTATTTTATCCCTCACCTCCTCCCACCCTTCCTTCCACATCCTCCAAGTCCATTATGTAACTCTCATACCTTTGCATCCTCCTAACTTAGCTCCCACATATAAGTGAGAACATACAATACGTGATTTTCCACTCTTGAGTTACTTCACTTTGACTAATGATGTCCAACTCCATCCGGGTTGCTGCAAATGCCATTATTTCATTTCTTTTTATGGCTGCGTAGTATTTCATGGTATATATATTACATTTTCTTTATCCACTTGTTGGTTGATGGGCATTTAGGCTGGATTATACGCTTTAAATGGATGAATTGTATGATATGTAAATTATATCTCGATAAAACTGTTTAAAAGAAAAGAAAAGCCCAGGACTTGATGGTTTCACTCATGAATTCTACAAAACATTTAAAGAAGAAAGAAAACCAATCCTTCTCAAACTTTCAAAAAACTGAAGAAGAGGACAAAATTCCAAACTAATTTTATGAGACTAGGACTACTCTGATACAAAAGACAGACAAGGATCATACAATAAAAGAAAATTACTCTGAGAGCAGTGGTTCACATCTGTAATCCCAATACATTGAGAGGTTGAGGCAGGAGGATCACTTGAGCCCTGAAGTTTGAGACCAACCTAGGCAACATAGTGAGACTGTGTTTCTACAAAAAACAGAAAAAAAAAAAGTAGTAATCCCAGCTACTTGGGAGGCTGAGGTAGGAGGGTTGCTTGAGCCCAGGAGTTGAGGCTAAAGTGAGCCATGATCACACCACTGCATTCCAGCCTGGGCAACAGAGCGAGATATTGTCTCAAAAAAAAAAAAAAATTACGTGCAAATATCCTCAACAAATATAAACATAGATGCAAAAATCCTCAACAAATACTAGTAAACTGAATTCAACAGCATATAAAAATTATCATTCATCAAGATCAAGTGAGATTGATCCATGGGGTAAATATGTTTCCACATACACATGTGATATATCATATTAACAGAATGAAGAACAGAAATCATATGGTCATCTCAATAGATGCAGAAAGTATTTAACAAAATTCAACTTTTTTTCATGAAAAAAGTTCTCAACGAATTATATATAGAAGGAATGCACCTCAACACAATAAAGGCCATACATGACATACCCTCAGCTAACATCATACTCAGTGAGGAAAAGTTTAAAGCTTTTCCTCAAAGGTCGGGAACATAATAAAAATGCTCACTCTGACCACTTCTAGTTAGCATAGTACTGGAAGTCCTAGCCAGAGCAATTTGGCAGGAGAAAGAAACAAAAGATTTCTAGATGGAAAAGGAGGAAGTTAAATTGTCCCTGGTTTGCAGATGACATGATTATATGTGAAGAAAACCTTATAGACTCCACCAAAAATCTGTTAGCACTGATAAAAATTCAGTAAAGTAGCAAGATAAAAATTAACACATAAAATTAGTAGCTTTTCTATACACTAACAATGAACTATCTAAAAAAGAAATCAAGAACACAATTTTATGATAGCATTAATAAGAATAAGTTATGTAGGAATACATTTAGCCAAGGAAGTGAAATCCTGTACACTGAAAACTATAAAACATTGATGAAGGAAATTGAAGAAGACACAAATAAATGGAAAGATATCCTCTGTTCACGGATTGGAAGAACTAATATTGTTAAAACATCCACACTACCCAAAGGAATCTGTAGATTCAATGTAGTCCTTATCAAAATACCAATGACATTCTTCACAGAAGTAGAAAACACAACCTTAAAATTATTATGGAACCACATAAGACCTTGAATAGCCAAAGCATTCTCAAGTAAAAAATGAAAAATAAAAACAAAAAACCAAAACTGGAGGTATAATAATACCTGACTTCAATATACTACAAAATATATTACAAAGCTATAGTAATTAAAACAGCAAGGCACTAACATTAACAAAAGGACATAAAGACCAATGGAGCAGACTAAAGAGCCTAGTAAAATTGACTTTTGCCAAAGGTGGCCAGAAAAAACAAGAGGGAAAATTAGTCTCTTTAATAAATGGTATTGGGATAATTCAATATCCGCAAACAAAAGAATAAAATTAGATCCTTATCTCACTCTACATACAAAAATTAAGTCAAAATGGATTAAAGGCTTAACTGTGAGACTGGAAACTCTAAAACAACTAGTAGAAAACAGAGGGGAAAAGCTTCATGACATTGGTCTGGGCAATGACGTTTTGAATAAGAATCCAAAAGCATAGGCTGGGCGCAGTGGCTCAAGCCTGTAATCCCAGCACTTTGGGAGGCCGAGACAGGCAGATCACGAGGTCAGGAGATCGAGACCATCCTGGCTAACCTGGTGAAACCCCGTCCCTACTAAAAAATACAAAAAACTAGCCGGGTGAGGTGGCAGGCGCCTGTAGTCCCAGCCACTCGGGAGGCTGAGGCAGGAGAATGGCGTAAACCAGGGAGGTGGAGCTTGCAGTGAGCTGAGATCCGGCCACTGCACTCCAGCCTGGGCGACAGAGCGATTCCATCTCAAAAAA
>NC_045446.1:61359858-61376296 GCF_002776525.5 Piliocolobus tephrosceles | reverse complement strand
AAAAAAAAAAAAAAAAAAAAAAAAAAAAAAAAAAAAAAATCCAAAAGCATAGGCAACAAAAATGAAAATTGGCAGAATTATTTAAAACTAAAAAACTCCTGCATAGGCAAGAAATAACAGAGGAAAAAGACAATCTTTTGAGTGGGAGAAAATATTTGCAAACCTTCATCTGATAAGGGGTTAATAGCCAAAATATATAAATAATTCAAATGAACCAATAATAAGAAATAAACTTCTTAAAAAATGGGCAAAGTACCTAAATAGGCAATTCTCAAAGAAGACATACAAATGGCCAGTAGGTAAATGAAGAAAAAATAAAGGTCAACAAAACTAATCATCAGGGAAATGCAAATTAAAACCACAATGAGATATCACCTCATACAAATTAGAATGACTATCAACAAAAAGACAAAAGATAAAAAGTGTTGGAGAGGATGGGGAGAAGGGGAACCCTTGCAAATTGTTGGTGGGAATGTTAGATAGTATAAGTATGATGGAAAACAGTAAGGACATTCATCAAAAAATTAAAAATAGAACTATCTATGATCCATCTATCTCACTACTGTGTATATACCCAAATATATGAAATCAGTATGTTGAAGACATATTCATTCTCATGTTCGTTGCAGCACTATCCACAATATCCCAAATATGGACTCAAAATAAGTGTCTATCGATGGATGAATGGATACAGAAAATGTAGTATATACACACAATGGAATACTATTCAGCCTTATAAAAGAAAGAAATTCTGCCATTTGCAATAACAGGGATGAGTTTAGAGGACATAATGTTAAATGAAGTAAGCCAGGCACAGAAAGACAAATACCCCATTATCTCACTCACATGTTGAACACACAGAAGTAGAGTAGAATTGTGGCTTGGACCCTGGGGTGGGGTAAAGGGTTGAGGATGGAGAGATGTTGGTCACAGAACACAAAAGTTCAGTTAGATAAGAGAACTAAGTTCAAGAGATCTATTGTACAACATGGTGACTATAGTTAAAAGAGATGTATTTCATTCTTGAAAATTGCAAAGATAGCAGGTTTTAAATTTTCTTACCTCAACAAATGAGGTAATGTATATGTTAATTAGCTCAATTTACCCATTCCACAATGTGTACATATTTTAAAACATGTTGTACACGATAAATATAATTTTGTTTTTCAATAAAAAAGAAAATTAAAAAAATTTATAAAAGGGAAAAAATTAGGTTATAGACTACAACTATAGTATAGTCACTATTCTACACCTTTATCATATTATAATATTTTGCAAATAGATACAGGAATTGATACCGATGAAAATAAATACAAATACAGATTCAGATACAGATACAGATGTATAGATATATACATTTATAAACAAAGATGTATAGCTATATATAACAAATTTTAACAGTAAAATTGCTTGAGAGCTCTAAGATGGTAGTTTTATGAGCTCCATTTCAAGTATGTTTTTTCACAATTTCTAATGCTTCCTAGAAGGAACATAGACTTTTAATAAAATAAGTACTAAAAATATGAGCAATATGCTATTTTTCTCATAAAAAATTATCAACTATAATACACTGAGAAGGAATTGTGATTGGAGACAATGTCAGAGGAGATGACATGAGAATTAGATATGAAAGGAGGAATAAGAGTTTTCCACAAGTTGATGGAGGTTATTTCAAGAGAAGGTAGAGTACCTGAAGAGTATGGTATAACCTGAGAAAACTGACAAATTAATGGCCTGATGCATCTGAAGTTCAGGTTGCATAGAAGGTATTGGGAAGTGTGGTTGTAAAAACACTCAGAATTCATGTGAATAAACATCTTGAATGTCCTCCTGAGGAGGAGATCATTGAAGAACACAGCCTGACACTGAGAATGAAGGAGTTCCCTTTCTTCAGCATTTCCCCAGCACACACCACACCTTCAGAAACCACAGGTCATTCCTCAACACAAAAATGATCAGACTCAGGTTCCTCAAGAGTTGTTCTGCAAAATATGAATCACACAATTTATTTACAATCCTCTATTATAGACATTCATGTTCATAGGATATAAATTATAACATAATAGAAATAAATGGAAAACCTAGGAATCACTGATTCTAAGAATGTCACTTAGCTAGAATGAAGGACATAAAAGAATGGAGGTTTGTACATGATTTTACAGGAATACAACATGTCTCAGAGCTTCAGAAACTCAGTACAGGATAGATGAACAAATTCCAATGCCAGAGCACTGCTCCCACTTTATCTATTTCCAAAGATTATGATAGTGTTGTCCTATTAAGGATACATGACTTCTGAAAAATCAGTCTATTCTCTCCTAGGCTCTGTGCAGGAGGTAGTTTGTTCAGTCAAACATTACATTGCTCTTCTAGGTTCTTTAAAAAATGGAAGAGTAAGCCCTGCAACTTCCCAGTTGACCTTGCTCCAGACATGGTACTCACTGAGTTATTTCCTACTGTGTCAGCTGACCTCTCCCATCTACCACTTCCATACCCACTTAGCAGATAGCTAGAGATTCTGAAAACTCAGTTCTTAAACCAAAGTTATTTCTGTTTTATAAACAAAAAATGAGCCACCTGTTCCTGGATTTGCTTGGTTTTGATCCCATAAATAATGGGATTCAGCATAGGTGGAACCAGAAAGCAGACATTAGCCAATGGGATGTAGATACAATATGGAATGTGGTGTCCAAACCTCTAGGTAAGGACTGTGAAGATGCCAGACCCATAAAAGAGGATGATGATGCAAACATGGGAGCCACATGTGTTGAGAGCTTTGTGGCGAGCATCTGGAGAAGGCATATGGAAGACAGCATGGAGAATCAGCATATAGGAAATCAGTACAACATCTAAGACCACCGTTGACATTAGAATGGAAAACCCATACTAAATGTTTATTCTAATGTCATTACATGCATATTTGGCTAGGCCAATGTGTTCACAAAAGGTGTGTGGAATAATATTATTCTGGCAGAAAGTCAATCTTTTTAAAAGAAATATGATAGAGAAAATTGTACCATAACTTCTCAGGGAGACAGTCATACAAATTTTCTTAATCAGAGCATTTGTAAGAACGGTGGTGTACCTCAGTGGGTAGCATATGGCAATGTAGCGGTCAAAAGCCATCACTAGCAAGATCCCTGACTCAGAGATGAAGGTAGAATGGATGATGAAGAGCTGAGTAATGCAACGATCCAGGGAGATGTCCCCAGCATGGAACCAGAAGATAGCTAAGGCCTGAGGAATGGTGCACGTGGAGAGGACAATGTCTGCTCCAGCCAGCATGCAGAGGAAGAGGTACATGGGTTCATGGAGGCTGCGCTTTGTGAGGATAATGAAGATGAGCAGGCTGTTCCCAGGAAGGGCGGTGACATAAGAAATGAAGAATGGGATAGAAATCCACATGTGCTGGTCCTCTAGGCAGGGGATGCCCAGCAAGTGAAAGACTGTGTGGCTAGTGCCACTGTGGTTTGCAGTAGGCATAGCTGGGAACTTTCAGAACCTCACCTCCTACTCACGGAGGTAGAAGAAGATAAAACCTCCAACATTCTTTGCGATGTCACCAGGAGCTTTTGGCATATTCCATAATCTCCATCTTCTTTGAACATGTAAATAACAAACATGCAAATATGAAAGGTGGTGGCCTATACTCTAATGAATGACAGTCAGACAATATCTCCAAGTAATCAGAATAAGAGACATTATTGTATGCACTTTAATTATGAATGGAGGATTATGAATATACAGAGGAAATTATTATTTCTGTGTGGGAAGGCTGAATAAGGTGACACTTAAAATTGAGTAGTTTATCATAAAGTTAATAATGAAGAGAGAAAGGAAGTAGCATAAGAAAAGGTGAGTGTACAGATCAATGCACAGGATGTTTCTGAAATATTTTCAGGCCGGGGTGGCTGTTGCATAAGGAGTACTGAGGAGAACAAAGGAAGTGATGGTATAGGCAGGATTTTCCTGAATGTGAAGGGCCTTGATCACAACTTCACTCTTAGGCCCCATCCTTTACACAGGGGCAGTCATTAGTTTAGAAAGATGACCTGTTGATGTTTGTTGGAACATTGATTGATTGAAGACACTGAAGCCTAAAAGGCCAGTGCTGTTCCAGGAATGGAAAATACCTTATTGTATTACAGTCACAGGAGAATTTAGCTAATGTTTATTAAGCATCACTTTATGCCAGGGGCTATAGTATTCACAGTGCACTTCGTACGTTCTTAATGCAGATAGTAGACATCCACTCTTAGAACTGGCTAGTATCCCTATTTCACACTTAAGGAAAGTGAGTCTTAGACAATATGAATAACTTGCTACTTGTCACAAAGCAGCAATTGATAGAAATGAGATTTGAAACCTGTGACTTCACCACATACAGTTTGCTCACTTATGAAGAGGGTCAAGGCACCTCTTCATCTGAGACAAGGCACTCCTTGTGCTCACACCCCAGGGAACTAGGCTTAGAAGTGACTGAAATTAGGTAAAGAGTTATTTCTGGGGGATGAGGAAGGGTTGCAGTTCTTGATATTTGAGAAATTCTCCTGTTGGTAGAAATGAACACGTAACTTCATCATTTACTTCCTAGCATATTCTTCTTGACTCATTAGTGGATTCATTCACCAGGGATATTTTGAGCATTGACTATTTTTCCTGCATCATGCCATGTGCCTGAGTCCTAAATAGGTTTATGGTTTCAGAGAATGGTGGGCTTGTGAGTAAACAGGTTTACTGGTGTGCATAAGGAGTACTGAGGAGAACAAGGGAGGTGGAATGGCTTCAGAGAATGCCTTCTGAGAAGAGAGCCATATTGAATCCCATTTTCAATGGAATGAAGAAATGGAGACAAATAATAAAATACACTCTTCATGGGGTTTCTAAGGATATTAAATAAAGGAGTATCTTAAAATATTTAGTTGTTGGCTAAGATATATCTTATGATCAGTAATATTTTTCCCTCCATTCTAGTTCACACTCTTGGTGCATCCCCTTCTTTCTTTCCAGAGGATAATTGGCTCTTAGTTATTTTTCACACCTGCTAGGATGCCCTGGCTGCCTCCACAAAGCTCTTTCCAATGTGTGGCTTGGGGCAGGTGACTACAGTTCCCTGCCACTTGCAGGGCTCCTTTCATATTATGCCAAGAGTTGTTTGCAGCCTACATCAATATATTTTATGTTTTCTCATGGTGCCTACTAACTACAGGATTGCTCTTTTTTTCTGCCCTTTAGTAAATTCCATCTAGCCCACGTTCTCTCACCCTCGCTTCTCGATCCTTATCTTTCACTTCTGCCATAAGCAGAGACTTGTGCCTCTGGCATATATATATATATGCCACATATTTCAACAGTCTCTAAGAGTCCTTTTACCTCTGGCCTGTATGATATAACACCAGCCTGGTTCTTACCTTATTTCTGGAACCAGTACCATCCATAGATGTCTAATTCACTCACTGGCCTCAGACTGAGACTTCAGTACCAGAAACGAGATCTGTGATAAAATTCAGCCTGTTGGGGGCCAGGAGTTGGGCTGTTTATCTTCTTTCAGAAGAAACCTTGAGGGAAGCACTTCAGCCACACTCTCTAGGGAAAGAGCTATTGCCACCAGCCTTGCCCTCTTCCCAAGTAGCTGAGTCTCTAAAACCACTTCCCACCTCCCTCCGTTCCTCCTGCTCCTTTTCTCTTTTGCTTTTCTCAAGATGCTCTGATACAAAATCCTTTCCCAACCTAATCTAGCCTTACAACAGTCTGTTTAAACAAATGTTAAACCAATTTTTAATAGGCATATGAAGTCTGATGATTAATATGTGTTGATGTTTTATAAAGGTATGTTCCTCATAAAAAGTATAATGTTGAAGTTGTATTGATCTCCCTGACTTTCATAAGTTTTAACTTTCACAGTCGTGAATAATGATGCTTAACTCTGTTACCTAAGATATATAAGTGTACCTGCTTAATGGTTAGTAGAAAACATGTGAGTCATGATTATTTTGGACACATTTGTATTTCATTGTTTGTCTTGACTGTTTTTTTTTGTTTTGTTTTTACTTTTTCTTAATTTTCAGTTTGATTGTGATGTGCCAAGGCATAACTTTCTTTGTTTTTATCCTCCTTGATGTTTGCTTAGCTTTTTGAATATGTAAATATATGAGTTTTAACTAATTTGGAAAATTTTAGTAATTATTTCTTAATTTTTTTTATCCCATTCTGTCTCACATTTCACTTTGGGACCCAAAGCAAACTATTTTTAGAGCTTTTGACATTGTTTCACCAGTACCTGTGGCCTATTCATTTATTTTTCTGTTCTTTTTCCTACTTCTTCAGTTGGATAATTCTACTGATGCATCTCATATTTAATTATCAGGAGAGGGCTACTTGGTCTAAGGTAAATGCATTTGTAGATTTGTTAGGTATTAACGATATAACACCATAAGGGTTGTGCCAGTTTTTCATTACCGCCAGCAATTCATGAGCATGTCTTTTCCCTCCTGACCTTGCCAGCAGGGTATGTTGTCAAGCTTTTGAATATTTGTTAGTCTGATAGTGTGGTTGAAGTGTGGTTGAGCCTCCACAAAAATGGCCACTAACAATTCCTCCCTCTTCTGAACACATGTACCGTTCCTCCATCATGACATGTTTTTTATTATTCATCTCCTGGAATCTACGATGGCCTTATGACTTGCTTTGACTAATAGAATAAGGTCAAAGTTATGCATTTGAATTCTGGAGTATATACTTTCAGAGGCCTTGCAACTTCCATTCTGTCGTCTTGGAGGCCACCAGCCGTGTAAACAAATGGAAATGGCTGTGTTCCAATAAAACTTTATTTACAAAAGCAGGCAATGGGCAGGAATTGCCCCATAGGCTGAAGTTTGAAGATCCCTGGAATTAAGTCCCAACCCATATATTTTATGTCTCTCATTCAAGGTTAGGAGGTTCAAGATTGGAACTGGGGAAGCTCAGGGGTGTTGCCCTGTGAATTGTGCTTCTGTGACAGTCCCCTCTTCTGGCATAGGCTAGGGATTTTAAGACTGGAGGCAGGGGTAAGAGGGATTCAAAATGGGATGACTTAGGTAAGTCATAAATTATCTGTGTGGGAGTGAGTTTGGGTAATTAATGACTATGTGTGAATTTGTGAGGGTACAAATATGCAGGGAATGTTAAAAGTATGTGGGTGTGAAGTGTCAGAGTGAAGGGCTGTTTGTGTAAACTGTAAAAATGTCAGTATGTAAATCTTCATTAAAATTTGTGAGAGTGAATATGTGTAATGGCGACTGTAAGAATGAACATGTATGAAATATGCACCTGAATGGAAGAGTGTGTGAGTGTGTGTGTGTGTGTGTATGTGTGTGTGTATTTTCAGCTGGCAGAGATGGAATTTGACCCAGGTAGGTCTGACTTGAAAGCTCTTATTTTTCCTATGCTCACTGTCTTACATGTTTTAGAAGTTGTGGCGTGAATAGGAGAATTGGAACAGAGTGGGGTGGAAGCCCGGTTTAGGTAATCAATATAACAAAATGGAAGTTTTAAATACTGATGGAAGCTTTGCTAGTTACTAACAAGTTGTTTAACTTTGGATAAATTATCTGTCGGTTTCTTTGTGAATAAACCAGTGATAATTTCAATTTCATGGGTTTGATGTGAAGATTAGAAATAATAATTGTATATGATATGCAGTAGGTATTTGACGGTTGCTATTATAAAGCTAAGAAGTATTAGTAACAGAATTGAAGATTATGAGTGACAGGAAATGAAAAGTGACATTACATTGGGCAATCGTAATGTGACAGATCATTTTAGAGAAGGAAACTTTTGTGGCATGTTGGGGCTATCGGTACCATGGCCGTGGGTGAAGATCAAGAGGGAGGTGAGAGGATTACTGAAGAGAGAGCACGTCCTTCCTTTTATGATACTGAGGTGAAGGGGAGACAAGACATCCGAACGTGTTTACTCAGTAAGAACAAGGAACGAACAGAGAGGGAGAGGTTAAAATTACTGGAGAGTGACTGACTAATGGAAAAACGAAGGGTTGGGTTCCAGTGCACAGATGGAGGGCTTAGCTTACAGCAGGAGGAAGAGGGAAAGGACAACTTGAGTACAAATAAATTTGTAGATGGCAGAGTGAAGGCGGTGGAGTTTAAGGGAATTTATAACTGACAACTTTGTTTTTCTCCTTGTCAGGAAATCACCATCACCCGATGAATGGGATCTAGTGGAATAGGACAGACATGAAGTGATTAAAACCTGGTCTGGAAAGCCAAATTCCAGCTCTCTCATTTGCTAGCCCGACGACCTTGGGTAGGGATGCTACTTAGATTCTCAGAGCTCTGTGTGGTCCCCTATCAGCAAAACGGAGGACATGACAACAGTTATCTCAGGCTGTGGTGACTGTAATAATGCACATAAAGCCTGCAGCACAGCACCCCTCCTAAATGATCCTTGTCTCATTCTCCAGTCTCCTTCATTCCCCATCCATTTTACACAATACTGCAGGAGAGAAAGCTAACTAAAATGTAAACTTTACCATGACATTCTCTCACTACAGATCCTTCAGTGATTCTCATTACTTCAACATCAATCTAAAGCCCTTAGAGTAGGACTCAAATCTCCCGATGATTTGGCCCCTACCTCACTCCCCTGCGTTATTTTCTACAATTTTATTATTCCTCTCATGTCCTCTTTGCACTAACCCCTCATAATTATAATTTTCCTCCAAACTCTATGCCTTTTCAGATCTCTATGACTTCATTCAAGTTCTTCCCTCATCACATTTCCTTACTTGGCGAACTCTTACTTATTCTTCAAGGCAGCACTCTAGAAAGCCTTTTCCGAACCTGTAGGGAGTTCTTCCTCTTTCCACAGCTCTCTGTGCTTAGCTTTTCTCCTACAGTGTGCGTATTAGATGGGTAGACAAGTTGCCTGATTGTCTGACTGCCCCAAGTAGGTCTTCAAGAAACCGTGCCTGGCACATACTCAGTAAGTCTTGTTAAATTGATAGATAATTCAGTTGCCACTTTCCTTTTAAGATGCACATCACATTCTGGTGTTCAAAGTGGAAATTGAAATGCTTATTATTCACAGCTCCTAACCATTTATAACAACCTGAGACTGAGATCTATGGAATTCTAGAACCAAAAAGTCCTCTTTTACAAATAATGCTATCCATTCTCTCCCTAACTTTAGTTTTAAGGTGATGAAAGAGACACCCAGAAGAGGGCAATAATTTTATTGAGATCACATAGTTCATGAATAGAATGGCAAAGAATTTTAGCCCACATTCCCTGACTTCTTGAACAGGACCCTTTTCACTGCTCCATTCAGTGAAAAATAATCTGTTCCTTCTTTCCCTACTCCAACCTCATTCAGCTTCTTGGGAAGAGAGAAGAGGTGACTGCCAAATCCTACATACCAATGCACAGGTGACCTTCCCTGGGCATGGAAACCCACAACTCCACTGGTAGCAGCCACTCACTCTTCATTCTGCTGGGCATTCCTGGCTTAGAAGACCGGCACACATAGATGTCTCTCTCCTTCTTTATTTCCTACCTTGTTGCTTTCCTTGGGAACAGCCTCATCATCATCATCATCACTGAACGCACCCTCCATGAACCCATGTACCTTTTCCTCCGCGTGCTGGCTGTGGCTGACCTCATCCTTGGCTTGTGCCCAAGGCCCTAGCCATATCCTGGTTCTATGCTGGGGCAATATCCCTTGATGGCTGTGTTACCCAAATCTTCTTCATCCATGCTACCTTCATTGCAGAATCAGGAATTCTGTTGGTGATGGCACTTGACTGCTACGTGGCCATCTGTGACCCACTGCACTATACCACAGTGCTCAGTCGTGCAACAATCATAAAGATTGGCTTGGCTGTGGTCCTGAGAAGCTTCTGTGTGATAATTGCAGATGTGTTTCTGGCAAAGCGGCTGCCTTTCTGTCGTAACAATCTGCTGCCGCATACCTACTGTGAGCACATGGCTGTTGCCAAGTTTGCTTGTGCTGATATTCGTGTCAATGTTTGGTATGGCTTGTCTGTCCTTCTCTGTACTGTAGTGCTAGATGCCTTGCTCATCTTAGTGTCCTATAGGTTCATCCTCTATACAGTCTTCCACCTCCCCTCCTGAGGAGCTCAGCTAAAGGCTCTGGGCACGTGTGGCTCCCACCTCGGAGTCATTTCCATGTTCTACTTGCCTGGTATTTTTACTATAATTACCCAGTGGTTTGGGCACCATGTTCCTCTCCATACACACATTCTGCTGGCTAATGTCTGCATGTTGGCTCCTCCCATGCTGAACCCCATCATTTATGGGATCAAGACCAGACAGATTCAAGAGCGTGTGCTCAGTCTTTTGTCCTCACAGAGGAAATGGTGCTAGATTTGACTAATCTGATGGTATGTTTATCACTAAAGGGCTTCACATTTTTTTGTCTACTTTGTAGAGACTTATGAATTAAGATTCCACCGACTATGGATAAAGTGACTGACCATGACTTTGAAAATCTGATTATCATATGACCTTGAAAAGTGTAGTGTTTAGGGAAGAACATGAGCTTTGGATCAGGATTAGGTTTGAATCCTGGCTTCCTTGATAACAGTGTGTTTGACCTTGGGTAAGTTACTTATTCTCTCAGAGTCTCTTCCTGGCACATCCTTAGGGTGCCAGAAAAAGGACTATCAAAACCGAAGTAACCAAATTAAACCATAAGAAAACTTTACTTACTAGGGCATTACAGTTAAAACACTTAGATAGACTCTATCTTAATGTAATCATATACATATATTTGATATCATTTGAACTATATTTTATTTTAAATTAGATATGGGAGGGTGTCATAATCATTGCATTTATTGATTGTCTTGATTGTACCTTTATCATAGGCCTATGATAAAAATAAATAAAATAAAGTATGAACAGGACCTTGAATATACATGAGACAAAATAAGCAGTGGATACATTTTAAATTTTCTTCCTTTTCCACTTTACTGACTTTGTCTTTAAAATTGCAGTATAATATCTATTTTTCCTAATTCAAAAGGAAGTTGTAGAATCAAAAGAGATTAGAAAATTCAACTAGTTTGTTTGAATTTTAAAGGACAATATTAATGAGAATTAGAATTAGTGCTGATAGAGTCTTTCCTCATTTCTCAGAAGAACTTTTATGTGGCAAGCAAGGGTGTACCTGGATTACATGTTAGTGACTATTGGTGGGGGTAAAAGTTGAGATTCTTTGAAACCTCTACCACTTGATTTATTTTGGTGGAGACCAAGGGAAGTATATCATCTGTATAATGTATATCTTCAAGTACAAAGGCAATCTGATATTCCAAGGTATTCCGATTTTGAGAATTGAGATTTAGGTTGATGTCATTATGACAGTCTCCTCTCATTGGTATATCAATGAAAGGGAGCAAACCATCATTTAAACTGGTCAGCTCTAAGGCAGAAACACAGAGAAGCAGAAAAGCTGATTTTATAATCTACCCTTCTTTTTCTTCATATTTCTCCATGAACCTAGCAAATACAAGCCCACCATTCCCCAGTACATCCTCATTTGCATACACATTAATTCTCTTCCATATTCCTGCTCCAGTTTATTACCCAAGGAACTGGTCGACTTTGTCATTTATTTCGATTTAGCTCTGTAATGTTGTCATCTGAGGATTTAGGACCTGGGTCTTTTCTGTTCTTTTTATCTTTTCTTCATAGGATTCTTTTCTGTCCTATGTTAAAAGACAGACCATTACTCATCCTTATAAGCAACTCTTTGATCAATAAAGTCTTTTCAAAGTCACTGACTTCTTTGTACAGTATCTGAATTTTTCATGAAATATTTAGTAGATATGGTGCTGAAGGCAAACTGAGACTCTATTTTAGCTAAGGAATCAGAGTTCCTGGATTGCTAGGGCTCTCTCACAGTATACTGTGATTCAAGTTTAGAGCTTTATTGTTCCAACCTTAAAAACTTAAAGTATGCTGTCACCAGGTGATGCTGTTACCTCAGTCCTGGCTTTCATATCAATGAGGGTTCCACTGATTGAACCCTACTATAGACACATGCACACGTATGTTTATTGTGGCACTATTCACAATAGCAAAGACTTGGAACCAACCCAAATGTCCATCAATGATAGACTGGATAAAGAAAATGTGGCACATATACACCATGGAATACTATGCAGCCATAAAAAAGGATGTGTTCATGTCCTTTGCAGGGACATGGATGAAGCTGGAAACCATCATTCTCAGCAGACTATCACAAGGACAGAAAATCAAACACCTGCATGTTCTCACTCATAGGTGGGAATTGAATAATGAAAACACTTGGACACAAGGCAGGGAACATCACACACCAGGGCCTTTTAGGGTGCGGGGGCTGGGGGAGGGATAGCATTAGGAGACATACATAATGTGGATGACAGGTTGATGGTTGCAGCAAACTACCATGGCACGTGTATACCTGTGTAACAAACCTGCACGTTCTGCACATGTACCCTAGAACTTAAAGTATAATAGAATAAAAAAAATGAAGTTAGGCATAAAATAATGGGTACTGTAGTTACATAGGATTCAAAATATCAAAACAAATCGAATTGTATATGTGAGGATAGTGATTACCTTCGTGGGCTGTGACTTGAAGGGAACTCATCTGGATCTGCTGGGGTGCTGGGAATGTTCTGGTTCTGTATGGGTTCCATTACAGGATTCCATTCAACTTTTTACAAAAAGAATCATTGATGTGAATGCTATGTGCACTTTTCTGAATGCACATATATGTCAATAAAAAATGTAAAAAACTACACATTCCTGATCATTAAGAACAGGAGCTCCAACCCCCTGGCCGTGGACTGGTACAGGTCCATGGCCTGTTAGGAACCGGGCCACACAACAGGTGAGTAGCAGGTGAGCATTAGTCAGAAAACTTTGCCCAAGAAAGGTGCATTCCAGAGAGAAATAACATTAAAATTTGATATTCCAAGGGGCACAGGAGTTGGCCAGTTTTCTAGAAGAATACTGAAAGCATAGGGCAGCCCAGCCTTGACCTTGCAGGGACAGAGAGCTCCAGGAACTTTGATGTTGTCACTCATCACTTACTGAGAACATGGACAGAAGGTGCTTCAGGTCCATGAGGGTCAGAGATGCGGAGGTCCACAGAGCTACCCCAGCCCCAGGACAACTTTGTATTTCAAAAGCAGGTGTTCCATCATGGTAAGGAGGTAATATCCCCTCGGGCAGTGATCAGAGCCCAGATGGCCTTCTATCACCACAGCGGCTATGACAGGGAAGGCTATAATGGGGAAGTACAGAAGATTCTTGACCTGGGTCTTCAGTCCAAGATCAAATATTTCAAATGGAGAAGAGGGGACAGCCCAGGCAGGAAAAAAACATGCAATGTTAAAGACACGTCACTATTAATCATATTCAGAGTTCTCAAGTATTTCAGGATTAAGGAATGAGGACTGAATGAGATAGACTGAGGCACGGGTTTTTAAATTTTATTTTTTATTTTTAGGAAGTCTTTTTGCAAACCATAGAAGATATAACAGAGATCTCATCAAAGATGACACCCTAGAGATGGAGAGGAGAAAACAAAACTTAAGTCCCATAAAGAAAGCAGAAACACGTTTTTGGTTGATCAAGATGAGTTTGGGCCAAATATAAGCAGGGAATCACAAAGCCATCTGGGGCAGGAATGTTGATGATGAAGTGACTTCCCTGCTAAAGCTCGCTTGCTGGGATCCAGATGCCTCTGCAGAGATAAAGGTGGTTCAGAGTTCATGGGGAAAACAGGCAGGGTTTGTGGCTGAGAAGTGGTGCCAATGGGGAGAATGGCAGTGTCCAGAGAAAGCCATCAATAGTCAGTGGATCCTTGTGATCCAATATTCAGTGGACAGAGGGTTAGAGGGGCTGTGTTTCTTCCTCCGTCATTGAAACCAGGACTGAAGAAGGGTCGCAGAGGTCCTGTAAAGGCACATTCAGAGAAGGAGTAGATGAGGGAGCCATGGTCAGTGATGTTGTAGAAGGAGACCATGCCGGCCTCATAGTCCAGGAAAATCCCAATTTGGCATGGAGGCACCTGAAGGTGGAGGGGAGTCTGGGGGTAGGTGCCAGCCTCATATTTTTGTTTGTTCCACAACCAAATTGTCCAGAAGCCACTCTTGGAACTAAGTAAAAAGTGCCCCTTCCTGCGCACAGAGTCTCTGCAGACACCCAGGTCCCAGGCCTCCTTTCCTGTCACATCTACCTCCCAGTAATGTTTTCCAGAGTGGAAGTGCTGGGCACCCAGGACCATAGGATAACTATCAAATCTCTCTTCATTTCCAGGTATGCTCTGCTGGGTGTCTCCAAGCCTCACTTGTCTCCGATCTTCTGAAAGTATGAGCCATGGATTGGCTGTGTCTGGATCCAGAGTGATGTGGACTGCAGAGAGAGGACCATAGTCAGGTCTTGCATGGGGGGAGTCACTAACTCTGTGTCTGTGGTCGGGGGATTTTGTGTAAACTCCAGGGCGAGCATGAGGGTCAACCTCCCTGTGTGAGGAAACGACCATCAGCCAATTCTTGCCTTGGTCCTGACCTTTGAAGAAACCATCTTCCTTACCTCCATCTCTGCTCCCCCTGCTCTGACCTTCCAGCTCTCCTCCAAGTTGCCATCCAGGCTCCCTGACCCTGGGATCTACTCTGCACTCCCATTATCCCCCGCAAAACTCCTAGAGCTTGCCTCACCTGCACATGTCCTCAGCATCTTCTTCAGCCCTGGCACATGGCACACACTCCTGAGTTCTGGAGAGGCAATATCCAGGTCCTTCAGGTTCCAGGACTCACTCCTGGGGGAAACAGAGTTTGAGACTCCTGTCTCTTACTCCTATCCCAAACCCTAACACTATAACCTCCATTGTGGAGGACTCTGATAATTTAATTCAACTCAAATTTATAAACACTTCTGGTGTTCAAGTCTTCAGGGATGGGTGTGAGAGGCAAACAATGCAGGATTTAGTTTCTACCCAGGAGTTCCTGGTTATAGGGCTCTGCAGCATGTGGACAGTCTGTCTCTCCTCTCTAAGCCTGAGGTCACCTGGCAAATGCATTCAATTTCATTTTATAGGCAATCCATCTGAGACAGGCTGAATCACTTCTGCAAGGAACCTCAAGGAGTCTTGCCCACACTGTGGGTCTGACTCATGGCTCTTTTTGGGAGGTAACTTGTTAGATTTCACTGAGAAAAGGAGTCCCAGCCGGCCATGCTCGAGTAGTCTGAATTCTGGAAAGACCCAGAACTTCCCAGGATTTCCCTGTTTGGCAGGACTTTACTGTGTGAAGATGTTATGATCCAACTACTGTGGGCAATCACCAACTAAGATGTCCACTTATTAGCTTTCTGAGACCAGAAAATATTTTATAGAGAATGAAGTCTTTGAGAATAGGAAGCCAGATGGGGAAAACTTCAGTGCATGTATTTCTAATTCAATAACCTTTGTCATAGGCATATATGCGTTCTGCTGGCCCCTCTTCTAAAAAAGAAAACTCCTCCTTACCTTTCCAGGACAATTACCACCTCCTGAGGAGAAAAGAGACAGAGAGTAAGTTCTGGATTGCTGGATTGCCACTGAGACATCAGCCCTGTGGGTGATGTGATCCATCTGTGGTCCCTGGGGAACTGTTCCTCTCCTTCCTCTGGTCCTAAGCCCCAAAGATGATTCTGACCAGCTTGAAGCAGAAAGGATGTGTGGATGCTTGTGAGGTAACCAGAAGCCCAGCATGGATGTGACCTACAGCTAGGGAAGGATTATCAGTTTGAGGACTCTGACTCAAAGACCAGATTTTTTTCCCCCAGGGGAGAAAGAAAGGAGGGCAGAGAGGGCACATAGCCCAGCTTGGCTTAAGCCCAATCACAGGCAGAGAATGGCCAAGTTCAGGTGTCTAGAAACTGCTCTATTCCATTTGTGGACTGGCATTGCTTGGGAAGGAAAGGTTGGTTAGTTAAAGTTCCCTTGAGTACTTAACGTTGCCCCTTCCTGTATGTGAAACCAAATCACTGAAAATATTTTTGTTGTAGGGATTGGGAGCCATTACATGGAAGCTAGCAGGCTCCTAGACTCACTTAAAAGTATGTTAGAAAGCCTGGTTCATGGCCAGGCATGGTGGCTCACACCCGTAATCCCAGCACTTTGGGAGGCTGAGGTGGGCAGATTACCTGAGGTTGGGAGTTCAAGACCAGCCTGACCAACATGGAGAAACCCCATCTCTACTAGGGGTGCAAAATTAGCCAGGTGTGGTGATGCAAGGCTGAGGCAGTAGAATCGTTTGAACCCGGGAGGCGGAGGTTGCAGTGAGGCAAGATTGCGTCATTGCACTCCAGCCCGGGCAACAAGAGTGAAACTCTGTCTCAAAATAAATAAATAAATAAATAAATAAATAAATAAATAAATAAATAAA
>NC_045446.1:61336795-61359848 GCF_002776525.5 Piliocolobus tephrosceles | reverse complement strand
AAATAAATAAATAAATAAATAAATAAATAAATAAATAAATAAATAAATAAGAAAGCCTGGTTCGGGCAGAAGAGAGCCTGTCAAGTCAACCCAATATAATTAGGTTTTCTGCACACACCAGAAAGCAATGGCTCATGACCATGCTGAGTCACAGTGAACAGCGGTGAGGAAAGAACTGTAGAATGTTAGAACAGAAGCGACTTGTGAGACGATCTAGTTCATCATTTCCTATAGTGAGGCAAACATATCATTGGTGGATGCAAGATGATTCTAAGTGCAACATACATTGATTTTTAAAAATGTCCTGTACTTATTTTCATCATTTAAAAATGAATTTTCATTCATTTAAAAAGGTCCTGTACTTTGTGCGTTGAATGCAAACCATTCATGGGTTTGAATTCTACTTTATTTAAGAACATTCCAGGGACCAGGTGTCCATTTATTCGAATGGCAGTTCCAGATAGCTCTGGTCTTTTTCAGTTATTCCCCGAATAGTAGAAGGAAACCCCTCCCTGTCTCACCTGCAGCAGTTCCAGTGCTGAGCCCTGGCGCCTTCTCTCTAGCTCTGAGATGAGCTCCTGCAGGGCCTGGCTCTGCTGGGCCAGTTTGGCCTCTTTCTCCCCTAGGATTCTCAGCTGCTCCCTCTCATCCTTCTCCAGCTCCTGCAGCTGCCTCTGTTCTTCTTCAACCAGGAAGTTTTTTTGCTGCACAAACTCTGCGTGAATCCTAGATTTCTGTGTCTCCACCGTTTTCTTTAGTGTCAAGGGAAAGAGAGAGGTGGTTTTTATGAAAAGCTCCCAAACTTTGGGAGTGGAGGTATTGGTACCTATTCCTGTCCCCCAAAGACTCCACTCTGGTGTTGTCTGGGAAAACACACATACACACACACACAAGCATGTGCGCGCACACACACACACACACACAATTTTGCTTGGGAGGTAGGTGAAGTTTCTGGGACAGTGAGGGGAATGGACTTGGTGAGGGCACATTGTTGCTGGCCTACAACCACAGCTACACGAATATATGGCATTGGGGACTTTTGCCAACCTCTCTTCCAAATCAGTCACCACTCAAATGTGCCCCTGTGTCTTCCTGTCTCAGTGAGTTACTGAGAAAAAAATACCTGTTCCCACCTCCAACAACCTCACAAAGCCAGGCTTATACCACCACCTCCAAGTCCTGGGAAAGGGGGCTTGGGGACATTCTTTGCTTTTCCTCTCCTGTTAGTAACTGGAAGGTCACTCGATGACATGAGGGTCTGTTTTGTCACCACAACCCAACTCACACCCTACCTCAATCCCAAATGTTTCTCTTCTGGGATCTACTGGGGATGGGCTCCTACCCCTCCCCTCTCATCCCCAACATGCTCCACATCTCCTTGGAAATCATCAGTGCAGAACAAACATTGATTCTTCATTATATTTTGGACCAGAGATCTGGTCATGGTCAAGTAACCACCTGGTCAGATGGTTTCCTTAAGTCTATTCCTCACAGCCCTTGTCATTTCCTGAAAGGCTTAGCGAGCAGTTGGGTTTCTCCTAGGATATTTGTCTCAGACATCAGGTGCTGATGCCGTCACACCTCTGAGACTAGACTCAGAGGAGCTCAAAACTTTAGGGTATAGCTAGATCCTCTCAGCACCTTCTTCCAGGATTCTTGATCTTCAGGCCTGATGGGGAGCTCCCCTTTGAACCTGCATCATTTTTATTCCCGTCTATCTGTAAACCTAGAGAGCAGCTGGTTTCTGGAGAGTGAGACGGACCAACTCTATCACAGCTCAGACAGGCACAGCTACAGTTAAGGCTGTGAGTTGAGGACCCTGGACCCTGCCCAACCTTCTAGCCTAAGATCTCCTTCAGTATGTCATTCTTGCCTTCCAGTCTGCTCTCTTCATTGCAATTTCCACTTCCAACTTCTCAGCCAACTCCTGCTTTCTTCTCAGTTCCCCTAATGCCACCTGGAGCTTCTCCTGAGGAGAAAGACAGCACAATTAGTTCCCATGCAAACCAAGTAATAGGGTGAGGTAATCCTTGCAGCATTTTCTCATGCATATCTCCTACGCCTGGGGAATGAGGTTGGGCTTAGCTTATAATTCTCCTTCTACATTAGACATGGAGAGAGGTAAACCCCTCCTTTCTCTAACCCCTCCAATCCAGAGGTGGTCCTCTCCCATTCCCTGCTCTGAAACCTAAGCACTCACCAGGGTCCATCTTCTTTCCTCCTGTTTGTGTCTCTAAGACCTCACCTGGTACTCCTGTGCAGCCTCCTCAAGAGGGACCATGGCGTGGTCACGGTGTTTCCGAGATTGGGCACACACCCAGCAAAGGGCCTTCCCATCTTTCTCACAGAACAGGTGAAGTCTCTCTCCATGCACTGCACACTGTTCCTCCTGTGCACCCTCTTTGGCTTCCTGGCTGATTTCTCTAAGGTTGTCCACCATGTTGCCTAGTTGTCGATTGGGGCGGAGATTCCTGAGCAGAAAGTGCTGCCGGCACACAGGACAGACGCTGCCTCCATCTTTCCCAACCTGAGAGATGCATTCCTGGCAGAAGCTGTGGCCACACTCGATGCTCACAGGCTCCACGAAGGGGTCCAGGCAGATAGGGCACGTGACCTCCTCCCACATCATTGTCAAGCGTGCTGCTGAAGCCATTGTCAAACGTTCTGTTAAGCCCTTTAGTGGGGCTGGTTGGGAGGAAGAAGAAAGGGAAAAGAAAATATGAGAAAGTCTGTGTAAGAAAAACAAAAAGTCAACATAATCCATATCAAAATACCAATGACATTCTTCACAAAAATAGGAAAAAAAATCCTAAAATTTATATGGAATTACAAAAGACTCAGAATAGCCAAAGCTATCCTGAGCAAAAAGAACAAAACTGGAGGAATCACATCGTCTGATGTCAAATTATACTGTAGAGCTAAAGTAACCCAAACAGCATGGTACTGGCATAAAACCAGACACATAGACCAGTAGAATAAAGAACCCAGAACAAATCCGTACATCCACAGTGAGCTCATTTTCAACAAAGGTACCAAGAACATACAATGAGGAAAGGACAGTCTCTTCAAAAAATGCTGCTGGGAAAACTGGATATCCACGTGCGGAAGAATGAAACTACACCCCTATATCTCACCATATACAGAAATCAAATCAAAATGGATTAAAGACTTAAATCTAAGGGCTCAAACTATGAAACTATTACAAGAAAACATTGGGAAAACTCTCCAGGACATTGGACTGGGCAAAGATTTCTTTCAAATACCCCACAAGCACAGGCAGCCAAAGCAAATTTGGACAAATGGAATCACATCATGTTGAAAAGGCGCTGCACAGCAAAGGCAACAATCCACAAAGTGAAGAGACAACCCACAGAATTGGAGTAAATATTTGCAAACTATCCATCTGACAGGAGGTGAATAACCAGAATATATAAGGAACTCAAACCACTCTATAGGAAAAAAATAATAATCTGATTCAGAAATGGACAAAAGATCTGAATAGACATTTCTCAAAAGAAGACACACCAATGACAAACAGACATATGAACAGTTGTTCAACGTCATTATCGGAAAAATGCAAATCAAAACTACAATGAGATATAATCTCATCTCAGTTAAAATATCTTTTATCCAAAAGACAGGCTATAACAAATGCTGGGGAGGGTGTGGAGAAAAGGGTACACTCATATGTTGTTGGTGGGAAGGTAAATTAGTACAATCACTATAGAGAACAGTTTGGAGGTTCTTCAAAAAACTGAAAATAGGGCTACCATATGATCCAGCAATCCCACTGCTAGTATATACCCCAAAGAAAGGAAATCAGTATATCAAAGAGATATCTACATTCCCATGTTTGCTGCAGCATGTTTCACAATAGCCAAGATTTGGAAGCAATCTAAGTGTCCATCAACAGATAAATGGATAAAGAAAATGTGGTACATATACACAATGGAGTACTATTCAGTCATAAAATATAATGAGATCCTGTCATTCACAACAACATGAATGGAACTGGAGGTCATCATGTTAAGTGAAATAAGCTAGGCACCAAAAGACAAACACTGTATGTTCTCACTCATTTGTAGAAGCTAAAAATTAAAACAATTGAACTCATGGAGTTAGATAATAGAAAGATGGTTACCAGAGGCTGGGAAGAGTAGTAGGGAGGGTGTGTGTGTGTGTTGGGGAAGGTGGGATGGTTAATGAGTACAAAAGTGGAGTGAATTAGATCTAGTATTTGATAGCATGATAGAGCGACTATAGTCAATAATTGTACACTGAAAAATAAGAGTATAATTGCATAGTTTGTATCACAGATGATCAATGCTTGAGGTGATGGATGCCCCATTTACCTGGATGTGATTATGACACACTGTATACCTGTATCAGAATATTCCATATACCCCATATATATACCTACTATGTGCCCACAAAAGTTAAAAATAAACTAAAAAAAGAAGAAAAACAAAATGACACAAAGGAAAATAAAAAATAAAAATAAAAATAATGGGTCAGGCATGGCGGCTCACACCTGTAACCCCAGCACTTTGGGAGGCTGAGGTGGGTGGATCACCTTAGGTTAGGAGTTCAGTCCAAGACCAGCCTGACCAATATGGTAAAACTCCGTCTCTACTAAAAATACAAAAATTAGCTGGGAGTGGTGGTGGGCGCTTGTAATCCCAGCTACTCAGGAGGCTGAGGCAGGAGAATTGCTTGAACCTGGGAGGCAGAGGTTACAGTGAGCCGAGATTGTGCCATTGCACTCCAGCCTGGGCAACAGAGTGAGACTCCCTCTCAATAAATAAATAAATAAATAAATAAATAAATAAATAAATAAATAAAAGGCATAAAATTAATGGCAAAACAATTAATGTCAAAAACAGTAATTACTTTTACACCAATCAAATAGTTTGTTGAGTAAGTTTATTCTTGTTCTGAATAACAAGAACTCCTCCATTGTTTGGTCCATTGATCCAGTGAGACAGAAGGAGACACTGAGTCCCTAAAAGAGGGAGTGAAAATTGGCAAGAACCTCATAAAGCTGTTGAGAGTTCTACTCTCATCATGTCCATTCCTGCTTAAACCCTCAGTGCTCATATCATCTCCTGTCTGGTACCAACAGGCCTCCATGCTGCTGAGAAATTATAGCTACTTTTTACCATGTACCTTCCATGTGCCAGACATACTTCATGCTTTGAATATATCTTCATTAATCCTTCCTATAACGGCAGAAGTCAGGTGTATATAGGTGTGTAGGTGTATACGTATATACACAAGCATGTGTATATGTATGTATACACACAGAGCAACAGGAACTGTGGCCAGCACTCCCTGGGCTCTTTTCTCAGCTGCTCCAAACTTAGTTTAGTTCCTGACAACACTTATTCTAGGGCAAAGAATAATTTTGAAGGCCTATACATTTCTGGTTGAACATCCTAAACAGCCTGCCCCTCTCACCTCTGGAGGACTTTTGGACCTGGGAATCTCCAGAATTGCAGACCTCCCCGACCTGAGCTCCCTACCGTCCTGGCTCGGCTGTAGTCCTGGCTCTCCCAGCCGCACCTAGCCTTCATCCCAGGTCACGTGCCAGCATCGGGGCAGCCGGGCCCCTTCCTCTTCTGGGTAACTCGGCAGTCACGTCCACAACCCAGCCTCCTCCCAGGTAGGGGGCAGCCGGGTCCCTTCCCTTCTGGGTAACTCGGCAGTCACGTCCACACCCCAGCCTCCTCCCAGGTAGGGGGCCAGCACCGGAAGCACAGCTGGTCTTGGGTTGAGGGATCCTTGGTGGGAGAAGGGGCAAATGGGACCGGCTCAAGGATGGAGACTGGTTGAAGGGGCTGGGCAATCCTGGGGCAGGGGAGAGAGGTCCCCTAGGAGGGCAGGAGTTCCTTGATCTAGTGGGGTTCACTCACCTTTACAGGGGACTCAACGCTGGTAGCCAGCTCCCTATTTCACTTTCAGTTTCCGCTCAGAGGCAAGTCTGAGAGGAAAGGGGAGGGAGGAGGAGGAGCCGTGGGAGGAGTGAGGGAGGAGCAGTGGGAGGGGCAGAGCCTTGAAAGCGTTGTGTGGAGAAATGCGGCTGAGAAGCAAGGGAGGTGGGAGGAGAGAAGGTAGAGAGGTGGGAGAAGAGAAGTCAGAGTTGGGCTGGGGAGGCTTCAGAGGCTCTGGACGCCCAGGGGGCTTCTCTGAGACTGGTAAGGAGTGGAAACTCAGTAGCCCGTGGTCCTGGGTGCGCGCTCCCTCCCATGTCTTTATTATCCGATTTGGTAAAATATCTACACGACGGGGGAGTCCGGGCTTTCTTTGACACTGGTCATCATCCCACACCTAGATGCTATGTCTATGTCTGGAAGCTGTTTTTAAGGAAGTTTTTGATGCAGAGGAGTGGCTGGTGCTCTTCCTCGCGTGCCACCATCTGCTTACTTCCAGAAGCTAATTATTTTCATGTGACTGGTGTGACTAATATTTTTTTTAACACTTGCAGGCGAGTGATTTATTTCGCATGACCCCAAGGTAAGTGTCCCACCAGTGAGTGGTGAGAAGGGAATTGACATTTGACAACCAACTGTGTTCTTGTCACTGAGCTAGGGACATTCTCAGGTTATATTATTTTTATTTTTAATCGTAAAACATACAGAATATAAAATTTACCAAAGTAATTTTTTATTTTTCAATTTTGTGTGTCTATAGTAGGTGTATATATTTATGGGGTACATGACATATTTTGATGCAGGTAGAGCATACAATCCGTAATAATCACATCAGGGTAAGTGGGGTATCTGTCCATCACCTCAAGCATTTATCATTTGTGTTATATACAATCCAATTACATGCTTTTAGTTATTTTAAAATGATAAATTATTGACTGTATTCACCTTGTTATGCTATAAAGCACTAGATCTTATTCATTCTATGTCATGTATTTTTGAACCCATTAATCATCCCCTGCACCCTTGCCCCACTACCCTTCCCAGCCTTTGGTAACCATCATCCTCTCTATCTTAATGAGTTCAATCGTTTTAATTTTTAGCTTCCACAAATAAGTGAGAACATAACAGTTTGTTTGTTTGCCTGTGCTTGGTTTATTTTACCTAACATAATAATCCCCAATTCCATCCATCTTGTAGCAAATGAAAATTTCTCCTTCTTTTTATGGCTGAATAGTACTCCATTGTGTATGTGTACCACACTTTCCTTATCCATTTATCTGTTGATGGACACTTATATTGCTTCCAAATCTTGACTACTGTGAATAGTGCTGCAGTAAACATGGGAGTGCAGATATCTCTTTGATATACTGATTTCCTTTCTCTTGGGTATATATCTAACAGTATTTCTTCTGGGTATATATCTAGCAGGATCCAGTAGCATTGCTAGATCATATGATAGCTCTATTTTTAATTGTTTTTTGAGGAACCTTCAAACTGTTTGCCTTAGTGATTGTACTAATTTCCACTCCCATTTACAGTGTATGAGGGTTCCCTTTTCTACATATCCTTGCCAGCATTTGTTATTGCCTTTCTTTTGGATAAAAGTCATTTTAACTGAGGTGAGATAATATCTCATTGTAGTTTTGATTTGCGTTTCTCTGATGATCAGTGGTGTTGAGCACATTTTCATATACCCATTTGCCACTTGTATGTCTTCTTCTAAGAAATGTCTGTTCAGATCTTTTGTCCATTTTTGAATCAGATTATTGTATTTTTTTCCTATAGAGTTGAGTTCATTATATATTATGATTATTAATCTCTTGTCAGATGGATAGTTTGCAAATATTTACTCCAATTCTGTGGGTTGTCTCTCCACTTCATTGTTTCCTTTGCTGTGCAGAAGCTTTTTAACTTGATGTGATCTCATTTGTCCAGTTTTGCTTTGGTTGCCTGTGCTTATGGGATATTTGAAAGAAATCTTTGCCCAGTCCAATGTTCTGGAGAGTTTCCCCAGTGTTTTCTTGTAGTAGTTTCATAGTTTGAGGCCTTAGATTTAAGTCTTTAATCCATTTTGATTTGAGTTTTGTATATGGTAAGAGAGAGGGTTGTAGTTTCATTCTTCTGCATGTGGATATCTAGCTTTCCCAGCAGCATTTATTGAAGAGACTGTCCTTTCCTCATTGTATGTTCTTGGCAGCTTTGTTGAAAGTGAGTTCACTGTAGATGTGTGGATCCGTTTCTGAGTTCTCTATTCTTTTCTATTGGTCTATGTGTCTTTTTTAATGGTATTATGGTGACGTTTTGTTTACTATAGCTCTATAGTATCATTTGAAGTCAGATAATGTGATTCCTCCAGTTTTGTTCTTTTTGCTCAGGATAGCTTTTACTATTCTGGGTCTTTTGTGATTCCATATAAGTTTTAGAATTTTTTTTCTATTTCTATAGGGAATGTCATTGATATTTTGGTAGGGATTGCATTGAATCTGTAGATTACTTTCGCTATTATGGACAGTTTAACAATAGTGGTTCTTCCAATCCATGAACGTGGATTTTTTTTTTTTTAACTCTTTGAGTCCTCTTCAACATCTTGCATTAATGTTTTTCTAGCTTTCATTATAGAGATGTTTCACTTTTTTAGTTAAGTTTATTCCTAGGTATTTAATTTTACTTGTAGCTATTGTAAATAGATTACTTTTATTTCCTTTTCAGATTGTTTGCTCCTGGCATGTAGAAATGTTACTGATTTTTGTACGTTGATTTTGTATTCTACAACTTTTCTGAATTTGTTTCCTCAAAAAACTATTAGAAATGACAATCTTTAGGCTTTCCCAAATATGAGATCATATTATCTGAAATCAAGGATAATTTGACTTCTTCCTTTCCATTGTGGAAGCCTTTAATTTCCTTCTCTTGTTTGATGGCTGTAGCTAGGACTTCCAGTACTATGTTGAATAACAGTGGTGAAAGTGGGCATCCTTGTCTTGTTCCAGATCTTAGAGGAAAGGCTTTCAGATTTTCCCCATTCAGTATGATATTCGCTGTGGGTCTGTCATTTATGGCTTTTATTATGTTTAGGTATATTTCTTCTACACTCGGTTTTTCAAGTTTTTTTTTTTTTTTATCATGATGTTGAATTTTACCAAATGCTTTTTCAGCATCAGTTAAAATGAACATATGGTTTTAGTCCTTCATTCTGTTGATATGATGTATCACCTTGTTTGATGTGTATGCTGAACCATCCTTTTATCTCTGGGCCACCTCAACCATTTTTAAGGTGTACAGTTCAGCAGCTTTAGGTATACTCATATTATTGTGTTGCTACCACCAGCGTGCATCTTCATCTTCAGAACTTTTTTTTTTTTCCTCCCAAGATGGAGTCTTGCTCTGTCATCCAGGCTGGAGTGCAGTGGCGCGATCTCGGCTCACTGAAACCTCTGCCTCCCGGGTGTAAGCAATTCTGCCTCAGCCTCCTGAGTAGCTGGGATTACAGATGCCCACCACCATGCGTGGCTAATTTTTGTATTTTTAATATGGATGGGGTTTCACCACGTTAGCCAGGCTGGTCTCAAACTCCTGACATCGTGATCCGCCCGCCGGGGCCTCCCAAGGTGCTGGGATTACAGGCATGAGTCACAGTGCCCAGCCCGTCAGAACTTTATCATCCTAAACAACAACTCCTCATTTTGTCCTCCTCCCCAGCCCCTGGCACCCACCATTCTATTGTCTTTATTAATTTGACTATTCTAGGTGCCTCATAAGTGGAATTATAATGTATTTGTTCATTTACGACTGACTTATTACAGTTACATAAAGTTCTCAAAGTCCATCCATGTTATAGCATGTGTTAGAATTTCCTACCTTTTTAAAAAGGAGGGGAAACGTATACCACATTTTGTTTATGTATTTATCTGTGGACACTTAGGTTGCTTCTACCTTTTGGTTATTGTCAATAATGCTGCTATGTCAGGTTATATTTTGTTTAAGCCACACAACCATTGGGTGACTTTGAGGTTATTATACTTGTATTACAGGGGAGGACACTGAAGCTAAATGGAGTGAAGTGACTGGCTTGTGGTGACAGATAGACATAGGTGCATGAGAGTTGAAGGTCCAGGGAAGACCCTCATTTTAATGACATCCTAGAGAAAACAGACTGCCCTGTCAGTTTAAGCAGACGCTGTAGGGCAGCTGGTAGGGATGTAGCCGTGAACTTCAGAGAAGAGGAGGAAGTTTGGAGAGGCTAGAATTCTCAACTCATTCCAACTCAGATATCCTGTCTTTTTATTTATTTTTATCTCTTATAATGTAAGGTAAAAACATCAGCTGAATTTTCCTTGATATTGATTATGGATTTAGAAAACTGAAAAACACTTCATGCTTTGATATTTCCAGTTCTCTTAAGAGAATTTTTGCTCATTGAAAGGCTATCAGGTGACATCTAAGGTTCATATTGTACTGCTGTACTCAGATTTGATTCCAGGAACATGAAGAATCCCAGAAAGCAGAATGGAAACAGAATAAAACAACAACCACAACAAATGAAAGAGACCTGTATCTGAATTTGCCGACACTCAGAAAATGACTGCTTCACATCCCTGCAGACCCTTTGTGTTTCTTGCAGGCACTGAGTAAGCCATTGTTGGGAGGGGTAGAGAAGAACAAGGGTCTCATAATAAGGCAGACATGGATTCAGTGATGATTCTGCTAGTTACTAGGTGCCCATCTTTCTAAGCTTCAGTGTACTTATATACTAAATAGAGGTATAAACACATAAACCACAGAGTTGTTTTGATAATGTCCAATAATATAGAGATTAACATAACATATTCATAGCTGCTACAGTTGCCACCTTGGTGATTGACTTTATGACAAAAGCTGCCACTCATTGCAGATTCCCTTCACTCACTGATGGTACCTTAGTTTTTCCTGGTGAGATGACCCTTTATTTCTGAAGGATCAGTGTTCTTAATGTTCCTAATACATTGACCATTGTTACTGGGCAGTGAGAATGAGGAATCTGTCCAGTATATTCCTTGGGTTTTAGGCACAGTCCTTGTGCTCCCCATTATGTACCAGCAATCAAAGTCTCCTTGATAATAGGAATATATCACTTCAGCCAATATAGGAACACTGTCCTCTGCCTATTTCTTTAGTGGCTTAAGAAGCCCCAAATAAAATCAAACACTGCATGTTCTCACTTATATGTAGGAACTGAATGATGAGAATACATGGACACGTGGTGGGGAACAACACACTGGAGCCTGTGGGGGTGGGGTTGAAGGGGAGGGAGAACATCAGGAAGAATAGCTAATGGATGCTGGGCTTAATACTTATGTGATAGAGTGATCTGTGCAGCAAACCACCACAGCACACATTTGCCTATGTAACAAACCTGCACATACTGCACATGTACCCTTGAACTTAAAATAAAAGTTAAAAAAAAAAAAAAAGAAGCCCCCAAAGAGCCAAGTGATGTTTACAGATCTCAGCTTATTAGAACCAGGATTACTTTCCTTGGTGGATGGGCTTCTCCCTTCTTTGCTAGGAATTCAAACTGGTTGAGACCTATGTTGAGCAACAGAAAGAAAATGTTCTGTAAATAAGTTCTTAGTTTGACAGCAACAGGGCCACATCACTTCCCCATCTTGATTCTCTAAAGAGTGTGTTTGTACTGGATTTGAAAAAAAAGCTATGATATATTGGTTGCTGATTCTAAGCATGTACCAAAATTTATGGAACAACCACTCCCACACCTCCAGTCTCATAGGGTGGTGTCTTAGTTCATTCCTGTTGCTGTAAAAAAATACCTTAGACCTAGTAATTTACAAACAACAGACATTTATTGCTCATGGGTCTTGGGGCCTTGAAGTCCAGCATTGAGGTTCCAGCAGATTTGGTGTCTGCTTTCTTTTTCAAGATGGTGTCTTCTCACTATGTCCTCACATGGCAGAAGGACAAAGTGCTGCCTCAAGCCTCTTTTGTAAGAGCCCTCATGATCTAACCACTTCCCAAACCCACCTCAATACAATCACTGTGTGGTTTAGGTTTCTACAGATGAATTTTTGGTGGAAATACCACGTTCAGACCATAGCAGGTAGAGCTTGCATACTTGTGCTATCCCAGAATTCTTCTGGCCAGCTGCTTCTGGCTGATGGGGCATATATAAGGGCAATGAATTTCACAGGGCCATCGTATTATCAAATTATCTGATTATAGGCTGGGTGTGGTGGCTCATGCCTGTAATCTCAACACTTTGGGAGGCTGAGGCAGGAGGATCACTTGAGGTTAGGAGTTCAAGACCAGTCTGGCCAACATGGTGAAACCCCGTCTCTACCAAAACCACAAAAATTAGCCGGGGTGGTGGTGCATGCCTGTAATCCCAGCTACTAGTGAGTCTGAGGCAGGAGAATTGCTTGATCCTGGGAGGCAGAGGTTGTAGTGAGTCAAGATGGTGCCACTGCACTCCAGCCTGGGTGACAGACAGAGTGAGACCCTGCTGCAAAAATAAAACAACAACAAAACAAACAAACAAAATCTGATCATAGTATCAGTTCCTTAGCTGTAAGTCATGTTGTTGGGATGTCCTGATGATATAAGTCTACAAATGATGGTGCTGGCTGAAGCAATTTAGGAGGGAAAACGAATCTGTCTCTGGAATATTACCTATTTTCTGAGGATAAATTGCTGTTTTAATGTAACAAACATGCCACTAGGAGACTGTCTAGACCCTCTTAAAAGCAGTGAAAAACAGATGGCTGGCAAGATGGCTGAATAGGAACAGCTCCTGTCTGCAGCTGCTAGTGAGATCAATGCAGAAGGTGGGTAATTTATGCATTTCCAACTGAGGTACCTGGTTAGACAGTGGATGCAGCCCATGGAGAGCGAGCAGAAGCACGGTGGGGTGTTGCCTCACCCTGGAAGCACAAGGGATTGGGGAGCTCCCTCCCCTAGCCAAGGAAAGCTGTGAGGGACTGTGCCAAGAGGAATGGTGCTATCCAGCCCAGATACTATTCTTTTCCTATGGTCTATGCAACCCGCAGACCAGGAGATTCCCTCAGTTGCCTACACCACCAGGACCTTGGGTTTCAAGCATAAAACTGGTGGCTGCTTGGGCAGACACTGAGCTAGCTGCAGGATTTTTAATGCCCCAGTGGCGTCTGGAACCCCAGCAAGATAGAAACATTCACTTCCCTGGAAAGGGGGCTGAAGCCAGGGAGCCAAGTGGTGTAGCTCAGTGGATCCCACCCCCATGGAGCCCAGCAAGCTAAGATCCACTGGCTTGAAATTCTTGCTGCCAGCACAGCAATCTGAAATTGACCTGGGATGCCTGAGCTTGGTCGGGGGAAGGGCATTCACCATTACTGGGGCTTGAGTAGGTGGTTTTCCCCTCAGAGTGTAAACAAAGCTGCTGGGAAGTTCGAATTGGGCAGAGCCCAGGAGCCCACCACAGCTCAGCAAACCTGCTGTAGCCAGACTGCCTCTCTAGATTCCTCCTCTCTGGGCATGGCCTCTTGAAAGAAAGGCAGCAGCCCCAGTCAGGGGCTTACAGATGAAACTCCCATCTCCCTGGGACAGAGCACCTGGGGGAAGCGGCAGCTGTGAGCACAGCTTCAGCAGCCTTAAACGTTCTTGCCTGCCAGCTCTGAAGAGAGCAGTGGATCTCCCAGGACAGTGCTTGAGCTCTGATAAGGCACAGACTGCTTCCTCAAGTGGGTCCCTGACCCCTGTGCCTCCAGACTGGGAGACACTTCCCAGCAGGGTTCAATAGACACCTCATACAGGAGAGCTCTTGTTGGCATCTGGCAGGTGCCCTTCTGGGACAAAGCTTCCAGAGGAAGGAACAGGCAGCAGTCTTTGCTGTTCTGCAGCCTCTGCTGGTGATACCCAGGCAAACAGGGTCTGGAGTGGACCTCCAGCAGACCTGCAACAGAGGGGCCTGTTAGAAGGAAGACTAACAAACAGAAAGTAATAGCATCAACATCAACAAAAAGGATATCCACACAAAAACCCCATTCAAAGGTCACCAACATCAAAGACCAAAGGTAGATAAATCCATGAAGATGGGGAAAAACCAGTGCAAAAAGACTGAAATTTCCAAAAAACAGCACACCTCTTCTCCTGCAAAGAATCACAACTCCTTGCCAGCAAGGGACCAAACTGGATGGAGAATCAGTTTGATGAATTGACAAAAGCAGGCTTCAGAAGGTGGGTAATAACAAACTCCTTTGTGCTAAAGCAGCATGTTGTAAGCCAATGCAAGGAAGCTAAGAAACTTGAAAAAAAGGTTAGAGGAATTGCTAACTAGAATAACCAATTTAGAAAAAAACATAAATGACCTGATGGAGGTGAAAAACACAGCGTGAGAACTTCATGAAGCATACACAAGTATCAATAGCCGAATTGATCAAGAGGAAGAAAGGATATCAGAGATTGAAGATCAACTTAATGAAATAAAGCATCAAGACAAGATTAGAGAAAAAAGAATGAAAAGGAATGAGCAAAGTCTTCAAGAAATATGGGGCTATGTGAAAAGACCAAACCTAAATTTGATTGGTGTACCTGAAAGTGATGGGGAGAATGGAACCAAGTTGGAAAACACTCTGGTACTATCCAGGAGAACTTCCCCAACCTAGCAAGACAGGCCAACATTCAAATTCGGGAAATACAGAGAACACCACAAAGATACTCCTCAAAAAGAGCAACCTTAAGACACAACCATCAGATTCACTGAGGTTGAAATGAAGGAGAAAATGTTAAGGGCAGCCAGAGAGAAAGGTCGGGTTACCCACAAAGGGAAGCCCATCAGACTAACAGTGCATCTCTCTGCAGAAACCCTACAAGCCAGAAGAGAGTGAGGGCCAATATCAACATTCTTAAAGAAAAGATTTTTCAACCCAGAATTTCATATCCAGCCAAACTAAGCTTCAGAAGTGAAGGAGAAATACAATGCTTTACAGACAAGCAAATGCTGAGAGATTTTTGTCACCACCAGGCCTGCCTTACAAGAGCTCCTGAAGGAAGCTCTAAATATGAAAAGGAAAAGCCGGTACCAGCCACTGCAAAAACATACCAAATTGTAAAGACCACTGACACTGTGAAGAAACTGCATCAACTAACAGGCAAAATACCCAGCTAGTATCATAATGACGGGATCAAATTCACACAGATCAATATTAACCTTAAGTATAAACAGGCTAAATGCCCCAATTAAAAGACACTGACAAATTCTATAATGAGTCAAGACTCATCAGTGTGCTGTATTCAGGAGACCCATCTCATGTGCAAGGACACACATAGGCTCCAAATAAAGGGATGGAGGAATATTTACCAAGCAAATGGAAAGAAGAAAAAAAAAAAAAAAAAAAAAGCAGAGGTTGCAATCTTAGTCTCTGACAAAACAGTCTTTAAACCAACAAAGAGCAAAAAAGAAAAAGAAGGGCATTACACAATGGTAAAGGCATCAATGCAACAAAAAGAGCTAACTATCATAAATATATATGCACCCAATACGGGAGCACCCAGATTCATAAAGCAAGTTCTTAGAGACCTACGAAAAGACTTAGACTTCCACACAATAATAGTGGGAGACTTTAACACCCCACTGTCAATATTAGACAGATCAAGGAGACAGGAAATCAACAGGGATATTCAGGGCTTGAACTCAGCTCTGGACCAAGCAGATCTAATAGACATCTACAGAACTCTCCACCTCAAATCACAGAATATACATTCTTCCCAGCACCACATTGATTGCACTTATTCTAAAATTTACCACATGCTTGTTTGTAAAACACTCCTCAGGAAATGCAAAAGAATGGAAATCATAACAGTCTCTCAGACCACAGTGCAGTCAAATTAGTACTCAGGATTAAGAAACTCACTCAAAATTACCCAACTACATGGACACTGAACAAACTGCTCCTGAATGACTACTGGGTAAAAGATGAAATTAAGTCAGAAATAATTAAGTTCTTTGAAACCAATGTGAACAAAGACACAATGTACCAGAATTACTGGGACACAGCTAAAGCAGTGTTCGAGGCAATTTTATAGCACTAAATGCCCACAGGAGAAAGCAGAAAAGATCAAATTCAAAAGCTAGCAGAAGACAAGAAATAACTAAGATCAGAGAAGAACCGAAGGAGACAGAGACATGAAAAACCCTTAAAAAAATCAATGAGTCCAGCAGCTGGTTTTTTGAAAAGATTAACAAAATAGATAGACTGCTAGCCAGACTAATGAAGAAAAGAGAAAAGAATCAAACAGATGCAATAAAAAATGATTAAGGGGCTATCACCACTGATCCCACAGAAATACAAACTACCATCAGAGAATGTCATAAAACCTCTATGCAAATAAACTAGAAAATCTAGAAGACATGGATAAATTCCTGGACACATACACCATCCCAAGACTAAACCAGGAAGAAGTCGAATCCCTGAATAGACCAATAAAAAGCTCTGAAATTGAGGCAGTAATTAGTGGCCTGGCAACCAATAAAAGTCCAGGACCAAATGGACGTCATAGCTGAATTTTACCAGAGGTACAAAGAGGAGCTGGTACCATTCCTTCTGAAACTATTCCAAACAATAGAAAAAGAGGAACACCTCCCTAACTCATTTTATGAGGCCAGCATCATCCTGATACCAAAAACTGGCAGAGAAACAACAAAAAAGAGAAAATTTTAGGCCAATACTCCCGATAAACATCAATGAGAAAATCCCCAGTAAAATACTCATAAACCGAATCCAGCAGAGCATCAAAAAGCTTATCCACCATGATCAAGTTGGCTTCATCCCCGGGATGCAAGGTTGGTTCAACATACACAAATCAATAAACATAACCCATCATACAGTAATATTCTCTGATGGTAGTTTGTATTTCTGTGTGATCAGTTATGATATCCCCTTTATTATTTTTTATTGTGTCTATTTGATTCTTCTCTCATTTCTTTATTAGTCGGGCTAGCAGTCTATTTTGTTAATCTTTTTTAAAAAAACAGATCCTGGATTCATTAATTTTTTGAAGGGTTTTTTTGTGTCTGTATCTCTTTCAGAACCAATCACAAAACCACATGATTATCTCAATAGATGAAGAAAAGGCCTATGATAAAATTCAACACTCCTTTATGCTAAAAACTTTTAATAAATTAGGTATTGATGGAACATATCTCAAAATAATAAGAGCTATTTATGACAAAACCACAGCCAATATAATACTGAATGGGCAAAAGCTGGAAACATACCCTTTGAAAACCGGTATAAGACTAGGATGCCCTCTCTCAGCACTCTTTTTCAACATAGTATTGGAAGTTCTGGCCAGGGCAATCAGGCAAGAGAAAGAAATAAAGGATATTCAAATAGGAAGAGAAATTCAAATTGTCTGTTTGCAGATGACATGATTGTATATTTAGAAAACCCCATCATCTCAGCAAATCTCCTTAAAATCTCCTTAAGCTGATCAGCAACTTCAGCAAAGTCTCAGGATACAAAATCAATGTGCAAAAATCACAAGCATTCCTATACACCAAAATAGACAAAAAGAGAACCAAATCATGAGCAAACTCCTATTTACAATTGCTACAAAGAGGATAAAATACCTAGAAATACAACTTACAAGGGATGTGAAGGACCTCTTTAAGGAGAACTACAAACCACTGCTCGAGGAAATATGAGAGGAAACAAACAAATGGAAAAATATTCCATGCTTGTGGATAGGAAGAATCAGTATCGTGAAAATGATCTTACTGCCCAAAGCAATTTATAGATTCAATGCTATTCCCATCAAGCTACCATTGACTTTCTTCATAGAGTTAGAAATAACTACTTTAAAGTTCATATGGAACCAAAATGAGCCCATATAACCAAGACAATCCTAAGCAAAAAGAGCAAAAGCTGGAGGCATCATGCTACCTGACTTCAAACTATACTACAAGGCTACAGTAACCCAAACAGCATGGTACTGGTACCAAAACAGCATGGTACTGGTACCACAACAGATACATAAACCAATGGAACAGACCAGAGGCCTCAGAAACAATGCCACACATCTACAACCATCTGATCTTTGACAAACCTGGCAAAAACAAGCAATGGGGAAAGGATTCCCTATTTAATAAATGGTGTTGGGAAAACTGGCTAGCCATATGCAGAAAACTGAAACTAGATCCCTTCCTTATACCTTTTATAAAAATTAACTCAATATAAAGTAAAGACTTAAATGTAAGATCTAAAATTATAAAAACCCTGAAAGAAAACCTAGGCAATATCACTCAGGACATAGATCTGAGCAAAGACTTCATGACTAAAACACCAAAATCAATTGCAACAAAAGCCAAAATTGACAAATGGGATCTAATCAAACTAAAGAGCTTCTGCACAGCAAAAGAAACTACCATCAGAGTGAACAAGCAACCTACAGAATGGGAGAAAATTTTTGTAATCTATCCATCTGACAAAGGGCTAATATCCAGAATATGCAAGGAACTTAAATTTGCAAGAAAAAAAACCAAACAACCCCATTAAAAAGTGGGCAAAGGATATGAACAGACAGAAGGATATAAATGTCTCAAAAGAAGACATTTATGTGGCCAACAAACGTGAAAAAAAGATCATCATCACTGGTCATTAGAGAAACACAAATCAAAACCACAATGAGAAACCATCTCATGCCAGTTAGAATGGTGATCATTAAAAAGTTAGGAAACAACAGAGGCTGGAGAGGATGTGGAGAAATAGGAATGCTTTTACACTGTTGGTGGGAGTGTAAATTAGTTCAACCATTGTGGAAGACAGTGTGGTGACTACTCAAGGATCTAGAACCAGAAATACCATTTGACCCAGCAATGCCATTACTGGGTATATACACAAAGGATTATAAATCATTCTACTATAAAGACACATGCACACGTATGTTTCTTGCAGCACTGTTCACAATAGCAAAGACTTACAGTCAACCCAAATGCCCATCAATGATAGACTGGGTAAAGAAAACGTAGCAAATATACATCATGGAATACTATGCAGCCATAAAAAAGGATGAGTTCATGTTCTCTGCAGGGACATGGATGAGGCTGGAAACCATCATTCTCAGCAAACTAACACAGGAACGGAAAACCAAACACCGCATGTTCTCACTCATAAGTGGGAGCTGAACAATGAGAACACATGGAAACAGGGAGGGAAACATCACATACCGGGGCCTGTCTGTGAGTAAGAGGCTAGGGGAGGGATAGCATTAGGAGAAAAACCTAATGTAGATGATGGGTTGATGGGTACAGCAAACAACCATGGCATATGTATACCTATGTAACAAACCTGCACATTCTGCACATGTATCCCAGAACTTAAAGTATAATAAAAAAGGTGCTGAAACAGTGAAAAATAAGGCCCACTGTTTTATATATAACATCTCACTTAAACCGCTCCAGATAGTTTTAGTATCTTAGTTTTACAGAGTGGAAACTGATACTTTTAGAGGCTAGGTATCTATTCTGGGGCCACTTGCTAATAAGGAGTTTCAATTCTGTCTGATTTCATATCCAGTTAACTACAATGCTGGCAAGACTTTTATGTCTATATATTTAAGGCTAACACACCCTCAAAGTCTCCAATACCATCCTCTCTTACACAAAGTCTTATTTCTCTGTTATCAGCTAGAGTGTAGTGTAATGTAGCAGTTCAGTTTTTACACATGCTTTACTGTGTTTCATGGTCATAAGCTACTTGAGAACAGGATTGGTATCTGTTAATCTATAAGTAAAGCACAGTACATAAAGAAACCCAAATTTTGTGAACCACTGAAAAGACTATTGGAAAATGTAGATTTTAGAATGAAGAAAACACACTGGGACTGCAGTGAAACAGAAAGAACTACAGAGTTCCAGGACATCTGAGCCTTTCACCTCTAGGCTACCCTCTCTATGTTGGAGATTGAGGACGAGGGGACGGCTGAAGTTGGTGAATGATAGTAGTCTCCATATAAGCAGATAGAATTGATGTTGTGTTTTACCTGTCTACTTCCATTTATTATTTTCTCTCACATCTCAGATGTGAGAGACAATCTGACTGTGGCTACATTTATTAGTTTTAAGGCAAATGAAAAATTCTAGAGACAGGCTGTAGAGAAGCTAAAGAAAATATTTCATCAGAGAGAAGTTAGCATTTCAGCAAAATACATATACAAATCCTTTAAAAAATTATCTTATTAACTTTAGAGCCTGAAACTTGTTAAGAATCTGTGAAATTTCTGACTTAAATTTCAACGCACGAATATAGGATGTGTGATAGATATGGGAATGCCTGTATTGGTTGCAGCCCACGGAGGGCAGAGATTGGTCTCCAGGTTAGAAGAACAACTTGGATGATCTCAGGAACTAAGAGACTTGAGCAGACTGAACTTTGAAATTTTCTCTTCCCTAATCTCCAGGACACGCTGGGACTTGCAGTGAAACAAAGGACATCTGTAGCAAAGCCTTTCAACTCTAGATTGTCCTCTCCATCCTAGAAATGGAGGAGGAGACGATGGCTGAAGTTGGTTAATTAAAAGCTCTGACCTTCTGTAAAATACCTGGTCAGTGTTCTTCAAGACTCTCAAGGTCATGGAAACCATGGAAAAACTGAGAAACTTCCATCTCAGACCAGAGGACACTAAGGAGAAATAACGACTAAATGCAATTTGGTATCCTGGATTGGATCCTGGAACGGAAGAAAGACTTTGGAAAAACAGGTGAAATCCAAATAAAATGTAGACTTTAGTTAATAGCAATTTACCAATATTAGTCCTTTGGTTTTTAACTAATGTACCATGGTTATGTAAGAAGTTAACATTAAGGAAAATGGGTGAAGGACACTCAGAAGCTCTGTAAACTATATTTGTAACTTTTTTGTAAATCTAAAATTATTCCAGAATAAAAAAAACAAACAAACAAGCTTTGACCATGAATGGTGGGGGAGAGTTAGTATGACATGCTGGCCATAGAGGAATCCAGACAGGTTACTGAACCAGTTCTCCGTTTCCTGTTGGAGAGGAAGTATGTGAAACTTGCAAGCTTTTTTTTTTTTTGCACCCTTTGTATATTCTAATATAACACTAACAATGATCTCATGAAATAACCATCATCCCTAGTTTACGAATAAAGCTTAAGAGGCTCAAGGAGATAATTTGCTTATTACCAAGGAGGAGATAATTTGTTCACAGTTGACAAGTGACAGATTCTGAAATAGATCATGGTTTTTTCACTATATTATGCTTGATAAATAATCTCCAAAGGTGTTACTGGGGAGAAAGGGATATTGTTTCATCAATACAGACTTTCAGTCACCTACATTCTCTAGCTACAGGCGTAAAATTAGATAGAGAACCTCTTTTCTCTTCACTAACATGCTCTCATGTCTAAAGCACTCATGCACATCTCTTTGGCTACACTGCCTGATATCTCTTTGGCTACACTGCCTGATATCTCTTTGGCAGAATTTGAAAAGAGCCTGTGTTCATTCTTTCTAGAAGCAGGAATTACTCATGGCCTCTGTCATCCCTAAAGGACAGAGTGTGTCTCAGTCTCTAACCATCCTGTTTCCCCCAACCTGCCTCCATTTGCCACCAGGCAATTCATAGCCTGGCTCTTTGGAAAGAGCAGGTGTGCAGTATGGGACATCTTAATATCCTTCTGGCGCCCGCTAAGAAAAATCCTCAGGTGTGAATCATTAGGATACACTGCCTGATGCATCCTTCCATGTCCCAGAGCTGCCTGGCTCAGAACTCAGAAGGTTCAGGAAGTTTAGTTGTGGAAATCTCTTGGATTTGCACCTGGATCCCAGCAGCCCTGTTATTTCCCTACCTCCATCGAGAGGATTATAAAGTGTTGACTTTTACTGACACAGCAAGAAATGACTTTCACTAACAGAGGAACAGATGAGAGGAGATACAAGCTCTGGAGGTATGGTGAGTTCAGGGGCTAGAGTGTGAAAGTTGGGGTCTGGGCTGGGGACCCTGAGGTCTGAGGCCTTGGACCACTGGCCTGAATGGAATCTGTTTAGGGTGGGCAACTTCAGGTCTTTCCATAACCTGAGAAGTGAGAGTTACCTTAAGGCCTTATGAGTATATGAGTTTGGGTGGGTATTTGTGATGGACTTTTATCACAACATTACCTTTTTTGGACTGGACTATTCCTTGATGATCCAGGAACATGGTCATCTCATGACTAAAGGCAACAATGTTCCTCTTCAATCCTCAACCAACTGGTCAAATAGGAGAAAAACAATTTATCAATAGTCCTTTAGGTTCATCTGCAGTGGCTGCTCATAGCATAGACTGAATTTGATAGGTGTCCTGAATCCTACTGTGGGACTTCTGCTTGTGGGACAAAAACGGGTCTACAGTATGGACTCAGCCTCAACCTTGGGTCTAGCTGCTTTGATGAAACCTCCCCTTAGAAGGTATATTCTGACTAGTTTGAGGAGGGACAGAGGGGAGCTACCCTCCATCTTATCCTAGGCTAACTCAAGTCAGAAGGCTGTCAGCTATGTAATAGCTGATCACGGTTATCACTTATTCGGGTCTTAGGATTTCTTCATGAGCTCATTTAACCTCACCACCACTCAATGACAGAAGTTCTCTTATTTCCCTCAGGACAAGAACACAGGGCATAGAGGAGTTAAGAAATTTGCCCACAGTCTTACAACTAATAAGTAGTAAAGCCAGGATTTAAACCCAGACAGTTTTGATCTAGAGCACACACTTCTAACCCTGTGCTGCCTACCTAGGATAAAATATATAAAATATGCCAACCTGTCCCAACCTTTTAAATGCCAATATGAGATGCATGCTTTTAATAGAATACACATTATTCATGGTATTAAAAATATTCAAGGAAGTTAAAGAGAGATCACATTTGCAGATATCTCAGCAGCTAACAGATAGATTAGCAGATTTATCTGTATTATGGAGGGAAGATCACAGAAGGCCAGGTTACAAAATATTCACAGGAGCCAGTGATTTACACACAAAGGCCTCTGTACCAGGCTGAGTCTGTCTATTTCTCTCTCATCTATGTATCCATCCATCTACCCATCTATCACTTAAAATTTAATGTCTTTCTTTTTTTTTTATTATAATACTTGAAG
>NC_045446.1:61237133-61331795 GCF_002776525.5 Piliocolobus tephrosceles | reverse complement strand
CCATTTACATTTAAGGTTAATATTGTTATGTGTGAACTTGATCCTGCCATTATGATATTAACTGGTTATTTTGCTCGTTATTTGATGCAGTTTCTTCCTAGCCTCGATGGTATTTACATTTTGGCATGTTTTTGCAATGGCTGGTACTGGTCATTCCTTTCCATATTTAGGGCTTCCTTCAGGGTCTCTTGTAGGGCAGGCCTGGTGGTGACAAAATCTCTAAGCATTTGCTTGTCTGTAAAGGATTTTATTTCTCCTTCACTGATGAAACTCAGTTTGGCTGGATATGAAATTCTGGGTTGAAAATTCTTTTCTTTAAGAATGTTGAATATTGGCCCCCACTCTCTTCTGGCTTGTAGTTTCTGCTGAGAGATCTGCTGTTAGTTTGATGGGCTTCCCTTGTGGGTAACCCGACCTTTCTCTCTGGCTGCCCTTAAGATTTTTTCCTTCATTTCAACTTTGGTGAATCTGGCAATTATGTGTCTCGGAGTTGCTCTTCTTGAGGAGTATCTTTGTGGCATTCTCTCTATTTCCTGAACTTGAATGTTGGCCTGCCCTACTAGGTTGGGGAAGTTCTCCTGGATGATATCCTGAAGTGTTTTCCAACTTGGTTCCATTTTCCCCCTCACTTTCAGGCACCCCAATCAGACGTAGATATGGTCTTTTGACATAATCCCATACTTCTTGCAGGCTTTGTTCATTTCTTTTTCTTCTTTTTTCTTTTGGTTTCTCTTCTCGCTTCATTTCATTCATTTGATCCTCAATCGCTGATACTCTTTCTTCCAGTTGATCGAGTCGGTTACTGAAGCTTGTGCATTTGTCACGTATTTCTCGTGTCATGGTTTTCATCTCTGTCATTTCATTTATGACCTTCTCTGCATTAATGATTCTAGCTATCAATTCTTCCACTTTTTTTTCAAGATTTTAAGTTTCTTTGCGCTGGGTACATAATTCCTCCTTTAGCTCTGAGAAGTTTGATGGACTGAAGCCTTCTTCTCTCATCTCGTCAATGTCATTCTCCATCCAGCTTTGATCCGTTGCTGGCGATGGGCTGCGCTCCTTTGCAGGGGGAGATACGCTCTTATTTTTTGAATTTCCAGCTTTTCTGCCCTGCTTTTTCCCCATCTTTGTGGTTTTATCTGCCTCTAGTCTTTGATGATGGTTACGTACTGATGGGGTTTTGGTGTAGGTGTCCTTCCTGTTTGATAGTTTTCCTTCTAACAGTCAGGACCTTCAGCTGTAGGTCTGTTGGAGACTGCTTGAGGTCCACTCCAGACCCTGTTTGCCTGGGTATCAGCAGCAGGGGCTGCAGAAGATAGAATATTGCTGAACAGCGAGTGTACCTGTCTGATTCTTACTTTGGAAGCTTCCTCTCAGGGGTGTACTCCACCGTGTGAGGTGTGGTGTGTCAGACTGCCCCTAGTGGGGGATGTCTCCCAGTTAGGCTACTCAGGGGTCAGGGACCCACTTGAGCAGGCAGTCTGTCCCTTCTCGGATCTCAACCTCCGTGTTGGGAGATCCACTGCTCTCTTCAAAGCTGTCAGACAGTGTGGTTTGTGTCTGCAGAGGTTTCTGCTGCTTTTTTTTTTTTTGTTGTTGTTGTTTAGCTGTGCCCTGTCCCCAGAAGTGGAGTCTACAGAGACAAGCAGGCTTCCTTGAGCTGCTGTGAGCTCCACCCAGTTTGAGCTTCCTAGCGGCTTTGTTTACCTACTTAAGCCTCAGCAATGGCGGACGCCCCTCCCCCAGCCTCCCTGCTGCCTTACCATTAGATCACAGACTGCTGTGCTAGCCATGAGGGAGGCTCAGTGGGCGTGGGACCCTCCCAGCCAGGTGTGGGATATAATCTCCTGGTGTGCCCGTTTGCTTAAAGCATAGTATTGGGGTGGGAGTTACCTGATTCTCCAGGTGTTGTGTGTCTCAGTTCCCCTGGCTAGGAAAAGGGATTCCCTTCCCCCTTGCGCTTCCCAGGTGAGGCATGCCTCGCCCTGCTTCAGTTCTCACTGGTTGGGCTGCAGCTGCTGACCAGCACCGATTGTCCAGCACTCCCTAGTGAGATGAACCCAGTACCTCAGTTGAAAACGCAGAAATCACTGGTGTTCTGTGTGGCTCCTGCTGGGAGTTGGAGACTGGAGCTGTTCCTATTCGGCCATCTTGCTCCGCCCCCTCCAATTTAATGTCTTTCAATACTAGAGATATTCTTGATCCACTGCAGACCCTGGCTTCACCAGTTAAATTTAATCAAGGATTTTTTTTTTTTTTTTTGAGATGGAGTCTTGCTCAGTCGCCCAGGCTGGAGTACAGTGACACCATCTCAGCTCACTGCAAGCTCCACTTCCGGGGCTCACGCCATTCTCCTGCTTCAGCCTCCTGAGTAGCTGGGACTACAGGCGCCTGCCATCACGCCTGGTTCATTTTTTGTATTTTTAGTAGAGACGGGGTTTTACCGTGTTAGCCAGTATGGTCTTGATCTCCTGACCTTGTGATCCACCCACCTTGGCCTCCCAAAGTGCTAGGATTACAGGCGTGAGCCACCACACCCAGCCTAATCAAGGATTTTGGTTGCCAACTATGAAAGTGAAACAATATTTCTATGGTCAGATTTAAAGATGATTTAAAATGTTTAAAAATATTTAGAGATTAAAGGACAGATTTTAACAAAATAGGATCAGATTTATTTAATAATCATTTTTTTCTATATAGATCTTAAGTCTATACATAAACTAAAACCCTTGGAGAAACTCCAGTTTTATTTCTTTAGTCAGATCTCACAGCAATTTCATTGATAGCTTTCCGGATCCAAGTCCTGTGTTAAAACTCAACAGCAACCCCTTAGTATCTCTCAGTTTTTAAATAGTGTGAGGAGGAAGGAGCTGTGGAGAAAAGGAAGCTTCCTCACACATCCTGCATTCATCCCTATGACATAAAACTGTCTGTTTGAAGCAACATGGGTGGAGGTGGTCTGAGTTGTTTTACCCGCCAACTCCTGACAGTCTTAGCTAGGCTAGGGATGCAGTGCCAGGGCCCATTTTTCTGTAACTTTCCTCTTGGCCCCAGGACTCAGCTGGCAAGGCCAGAGGCTTAAAAACCTCACATTTCCTTGAGTACTGCTTGCCATAGAAACCTTCTTGGTGGAGGAGGGTCCCCAATCTTCTCTTATCTGGGTCGTCTCCTTGTAGTGACTCCTATCTTGGCTCTTGGGGATAGATTTCACCTGATTCGAGAAAGAAATAGTCTTTGCACTATTCATGGTGTTCTGGAAACCAGATGAGTAAGATGATACAGGGGCAGAGACTGTAGTTTGATTTTATTCCATCCCTTCAGAGGGGTCTGCTTAGTCTGTTTGTCTATCTACCTATCGTCAACCTGCCTATCATGCAACTACCTAGCTACCATCCATCTACCTATCCGTCCATCAATCTATCTATTGATCCATCTATCAATCTATTCATCATCCATGTATCGTCTATCTCCATCTATCTCCATTGTTTTTTCTTTCCACAGTTAGTTTATCATGTTTTTCTATTGATCTCTCAGGAGATTACAGCTTTGAGGAGAATTTTTTCTTCCTAAACTATGAGCCTTTAATTAAACTCACACAGTATGCAACACAGGGACAGTCAATAAGCACATGGGTCCCTTACAGCCTTTGGACTTTTCTATGGGGACCCTCAAGGACAGATGCATATAAGCAGTTAGGGAGGAGGCAGGGGTGGTATAGGAGGAGATCTTGTAAATACATCTTCCTATTTCATCTTGCTTAGGGATGGCTATTTTTAGCATTAACAATGTTAATAATCATCATAACTAACAGAAAGCAGCAGCATTACACAGTGCCCTGACCTTGATAGTTGCTCTGATGTACAATAATTAGACTGTGGTGTGACTTGTGTTTGATGGAGACATGCACTGAACTCAGCTTGCGGACACTGGAGGATGCCGATAGGTAAATGACTCCCTCTAGGAACTCTTCCTTAGCCAGTTTGTATCCTCACAGTTCACTCAGAAGACATGTCTGAAGGACAGGTGCAAAAGAGGGAATGATGGAATTTTGATATTGTCCAATGGCTTATCTTATCTCTATAAACAAGTGCCCTGAAGGAGTCTTAGACTTTTACTGAATATAAAAGTGAAGTGAACTAATATTGTGATGAATACACTAAGTGTTAGGCATTATGTTAGGCATCTAACTACAGGATTAAGCTGGTTCATGCACAAAGCTATTGAAAACAGACTCAGAAAATAGAAACCTGTCAAAGTCATAGCACTTTCATAAGAATGGCAATTAGAAAGTGGCTCTGCCACTTAAACACATAAAATGCACAATGGTTATTCCGAATAGAAAACACATACAAGCAATATGAAAAATGCAGGCAACCCAATAGAAAAATGAGTAAAAGACTGAAAACTTCTTAAAAGAAGATATTCAAATAGTAAGCATATGGAAAGGCACTCACTTTATTAGAAATCAAGGAAATATACATTAAAACCAAAAGACAATACCATTACATACCCATAGAATAGCTGTAATTAAAAAGACCAACCACAAAAAATATTGATGAGGATGTGGAATAATCGAATTCTCCTACAGTGTTGGCATGGGTATAAATTGGTAAATCACTTTTGAAGGCTGTTTGGAATATGTGAAAGCTGAATGTATACATAGCTTATGATAAATCAATTTCATTCCTAGGTAATACTCAACAGAACTGCAAACATGTGTTCATAAAAGATATGTATTGGAGTGTTCATGGAAACACTATTTATAATAGTTCCTCACTTGAAATGACCTAAATGTCTGTTAATGATAGAATGGATAAATATATAGTGATATATTCATCCAAGGAAAAAATATGCAGCAATGAGAATGAATACATGATAGCTGTATGAAGCAATATGGATTAATCTCACAAAGTTTAGTGAATGACACAAATGAATACCTGCTCTATGATTCTAATTATAGAAAGTTCAAAAACAGGCAAAGTTAAACTGTGGGATTAAATAGTGATTATCACTGAGGGGATAGCGTGACTGAAAGAATTCATGGGTTTTTTTGCGGGGGGGATGGCAATATCCTGTTTATTGATCTGGGTGTTTATCACATGGGTGTATTCAATTTGTGGAAATGTATCAAGATTTACATTTATGATATGCAGACTTTTCTATGTGTATGTTATATTTAAATAAGATTATTTTTGAAATGGTCAAATATGGTGAATTTGGTGAGTAGAAAGATGTCTTAAGAGTAGAGTTCCTAATACTTAGGGAAGAGGTGATTGAAAAGACTAGACATGCCAAATGGACAAGGCCTTTCCTCGTCTGGATTTAGTATAAAGCTCTTGCTTAGACCTGATCCTGCAGGTATCAGGAAACCACTGGTGATCATAAACACAGTTATGACAGGAGACATTTTCCTAATATAAATTTGATCACCATTTTTTCTCTGGATACATATACTAGTTTAAATGTCCATACTTGTCATTTCATAAATATTTTGCTGACAATTTAGAATTGGCCTTTTATCAGAATGCAGAAAAGACGGAAGAAAGTGGGACAGTTAAGCTGTTATAATATCCAGGAACTCAAAAAAAAAAAAAAAAATCCAGGAAAATGGTGATGATTCAGCTAGATTAGTTTCACTGGGATCTAAAAGGAGGAATAGTTTAAAGATAGTTGATTTGGACAATATGTTACAAAGTAAAAGGATATACAGAGTTGTCTTAGTTTTTTGGTATTTCACAGATAACAGGAAAAGAAGGGAGACACTAGCCAACAGGTGCTGAAAGGTGAGCTTTGGGGAGATGTGGAGGAATTGGAGTTTGGTTTGCACTATAGATGTAATATCTTGCAGAGTCACAATGTGAGATGCTCAGGAGACAAATGGAGATGCAGTCCTATTTTAAGGAGAGAAGTTGGAAAGAAAATGTAGCCTGAAAGTGCTGTGTGAGGTTATTAGAACAGATGAGCTCACACACTGCACTTTGACCTTCTTGGAATAACACGATTAACTCTGGGGTTCTGGAAATTCATGCTGCTCTGCCTGACTCTTCAGGGGATGCCCCTTAAGATGTGTCAGCTTTCACCTTCTGCCCCCAACTTGGGAGTACATTAGAGTACTCGGCCCTATCATAACAACTTTTGCAGCAGGAGGGCTGAAGAAGAGATATTTAAGAGGAAAGTTCCTTGTAATTGAGTTCACGGCCACAGGACTGTTTTGAAGGTAGGGCCAGAATAAAATATGCAAGCTTTAAGCAGCCTTTAAAGTGAAGGTATAGTTGGTGAAGAAGGAGATTAACAAAATTGAATGTGTCTGGTGAACTACTATCTTGTTTATCAGTTCTTAATATGAAGAACTCTTGAATACTTCCTTTAAGCCAGTTCATCTTCATAGGAAAGAAATTTGTCATCATTAAGCACATTTAAAGAACCTGTTTTGGGCCCCAAAGGCATTTCTAGAAAAGAAGTGTAGAAAATGTTTGTTCTATGACAGCAATAGAGGAGTATGCAACCAGTCTCCTAAGAGGATGGTTTTGAAAATATCTCATTTGTTTGATTGTGGCCTTTATGGTGTATTTGTTAACGGATCTGTCAGACTGGAAAACTCACCTCTAAAAATAAATAGAAATGGAATTTAAACTTTATTGTTTCTAATATAATTTTAAATTTCTACATAAAATTATTCTCCTTCAGTTTTTAGTCTGTGAAGACACTCTGGAGGGGGAGACTTTTAGGTTTAACAAGTGAAAAAAAAAGAGATTGTTTAGGCCAAAGGGAAAATAGTGGCTAATGAAATATCCATAAGCGGTAAGCAGAGATCAACTTAGAAACTTTCTCTTTTTGAATAAAAAGAGACTAAAGTGCTACATCATTTTATTCAAGCCAAAAACCTCAGGAAACAGAAGGAAATAGAGCTCCTAAAATGAATGGAGTTTGTTCCATAGCCTAAGAAAGGGTTATGAGGCAGCTCTTCTTTCTGAAGCCCAAACTTATTAGGGACTTTATAAGTAATGATCAAATGAACTTCTTACTCCTAGAGTGGACAACTACTGCCTGGAATCATCACGTTCTCCTGCAATACCAGCACTTCTGGTCAGTCTGCCTTCCTCCTTACTGGTTTTCCAGGCCTGGAAGCCTCTCATCATTGGGTTTCCATCCCCATCAACCTCCTCTGTGTGGTTTCCATCCTGGGTAACAATATCATCCTCTTCCTGATCTGCACAGATCCAGCCTTACGTGAACCCATGTACATCTTCCTGTCCATGTTGGCAGCCTCTGATCTGGGCCTCTGTGCCTCCACCTTCCCCACCATGGTGCATCTCTTCTGGCTTGGAGCTCGTGAGCTGCTCTTTGATCTCTGTGCAGCACAGATATTCTTCATCCATGCCTTCACCTATGTGGAGTCCGGTGTACTGCTGGCCATGGCCTTTGATTGCTTTATTGCCATACGGGACTCTCTGCATTATGCCACAATCCTTACCCGCTCAGCCACAGCCAAAGTGGGAACTGCCATTCTGGTGAGGGCTGTTCTGCTCAACCTCCCGGGACCTATCCTCCTGCAGCAACTGCTCTTTCCCAAGATCAGCACTCTCTCTCACTGCTACTGCCTGCATTGTGACCTTGTGGGGTTGGCCTGCTCAGACACCCAGATCAATAGCCTGGTTGGCCTGGTTTCCATCCACTTCTCACTGTACCTTAACTCCTTCCTCATCATGCGCTCATATGCCCTGATCCTACGAACCGTGCGGGGCATCACATCACCTGGGGAATGGCTCAAGGCACTCAACACGTGTGTCTCACACCTCTGCATTGTTCTCATCTTTTATTTGCCCAAACTGGGGCTGTCTGTGTTGCACAGAGTAGAGAAGCACAGCTACCCTGCTCTGGCAGTGCTCATGGCCAACCTACACTTCTTGGTCCCACCCTTCATGAACCCCATTGTGTATTGAATAAAATCTAGGCAGATTCGTCAGAGCCTCCTAAAGCGCTTCCAGCAGAAGAGGATTGATGCTTTCTAGAACAGCAAAAGGACCCTGACACATGACCCTGGGATTTCGGGTAGGGGAGGAGTGGTTGCGGAGAGTTAATTTTTGAGGTTTTTGGGTGATTCAGCTCTGTTAAAGTTTTTGGAGACTAAAAGTGTCGTAAAGCTTATTAAAGTATCACCTTGATAATCTTCTCATTGCTCTGATTAGAGCTGAACTATCTCAAACTCATATATGCTGTAATATTTCCTTATCCAGAGGGCTTAACCAAACTGAGAGAATGGGTGTGTGTATCTATCTGTACAGGCACCTCTCTCCTTCCCCCCTCCCCTGGATTTTTCTTTCTCATTTGATTTATAAGCCTAAGGAAGAGCTATAGTAAACTATATTCACCTTAATGCCAGTGCTCTTTCCCCAAATTTAATTTTAACCAGCTCATACAACAAGAATCAGAAAAGGGAGGTGGGTGGTAGGGAAACATGTATGGCAACAGTGTACACGCCAATTTTATTTGCAATTATTTACAGATTAGGGAGTGGTAGTTTTCCTCTTGGTTGTCTTTATGTATTTCTGATTGTGTGTTAGAGAAAGTTTGGCATTGCCAAGCCTAGGGAAGTTGTTCACTATAACTTCTGGAGAGTGCTGGTTTCTCAGGTACCAGTGATAAGGGTGGACTAGTAATCTACTTTCACAGCTGATCTGCTAGGATGTCAGCTCCATGAGTCCAGGGATTCAGGGCTATTTTGTTCACTGATGTATTCCCAGCTCCAAGTTCAATGTCTATCATATAGTAGGTGCTCAATCCATATTGTTGAATAAATGGGAAGGGTAGATGCAGGAGCAAAAAATTCTTGACTGTGGATCCTCAGGAAGGGAGGGGACTGAGGCATCTGAAAGTCTGAGGCCTGTAGGGATAATAAGCAGTTGATAAACTGGAATGGAATGAGATAAAGTTGGATGTCAGAGGCATTGGGAACAAGGTGTAATTCTCTATAACACATGGTCAGAAGACTGTCTCTAAGGATGCAGCTCAGAGAGGAGAGCTATGTTTATTGTGGTGCTTTTTCCAAAGTTGCTTCCAAACTTCTAGAAGGAAGTTTACCCAGAAACTGAAGGATGTCTCACTTCAGCACTATCATGGCTCTTGGCCTGCTCAGTTCTAAAATATTTGAATGTTTCTTGAAGAATTGAAATAGGGATATTCCTAGTGGTAAAAACCACTCAAATTTAAAAGAAGTGGTGACAGAGCTGTTAGAAGGTACACTGGCTATTTCTATGGCCATCCAGACAAATGGGAATTTAATGATTGCAGTCATTTTTGTGTGTCATTTTAATGCATTCAGACAAGACAGAATGAGGAATTTCGAGGCAAGAAGGCAGGGTGGGAGCTGTGAATCCTGTACAAGCAACTCTAGTTGGAATGGTTGTTTCCCCTGCTGGATTGTATTTCATTGGCCGTCATAGTATGGGTTCCAAGGAACTCAGGGTCCTGTGCCTATCAGTAACTAGGAGGCCACTGCCAATGCAGGTAGATGTATCTGAAGTCACAGATCCTGCCCATAGAACTCAAGTAACACGGATAGCAAATCATGAGTTTAAAGTTATCATGATATCTAGTAGTAGCCAACCAAAAGTTTCAGTATATCCAGTTTGACCAGCCACTTTGGAAAAGGAGGTCATTTGAAAAGATAACTTGTACATATAGATTCTTTATCAGGGCCACAGATCTTAAGCTGAATAAGCAAGAGTGTTATTCAGGCCCTTCTGTCTGCTTCACTTACCACCCCAGTAATAGGAAAGGTTCTAATCAGGGAGTCAGCATGTCCATCTCACTGAGGTTCCCTCCAACCTCTATCAGAAACTTTAGGCTGACATGATGGTATTCAGGACCACGGGCATCCTTCACAGTTAAAAGAAAACACATTGTATACACTGCCCTGAGGCTGTACAACTCCCATTCAGAGGGTTGCCAGAATAAAATTTGGATGTTAGACATCCGATCTAGCATTGTAGGGATCTTGAGCTTTGTCATATTTGTCTTTTATCCACAACAGCTCTGAGCTTGGAGACTGCTCCCACCCACCCTTAATCTCTATCACCATGCATGACCATTTTCTTTGCTGGACATTTCATGACTGCACTGACTTCAAGAACTGGAAGGGATATGGGGGTCTACACCTCTACAATTTTACCTTCAGTGTGCAGGCATCTCGGCATGTCCCATAATGCCTTCTTTTGCTTCACAGGCCCAATAGCTATAGTACTGTAGTATCTGAGACTGACACAAAGGGAGTCCTGGGATAGTCTCTAAAAAGCTTTGCTACTAGTTTACCCAGTTAAAGATTATTAGGGTGTGATATACAGTGGATTTTAGATTTTGGCATCAATTTTTTAAAAAATTCAGTGTATATAAATCTAAAGCTCTTCTCTTAATTCTTATGCTAATCAGACTGCCACCCACCCATGCAGAAAACCTGAGTTAAAAAAATCTCAGCTCTGGCCCATACCAATGGTGTGATCTTAAGTTAGTCACTTTATCTCTCTGAATCTCCATTTTCTCATTATAATGTGGGGATACTTACCTCATAGAGAAGCTGTGAAGATTTAAATACAAATATATATAAAGCACTGAAACCAACAGAGAACCCATTTTATGTATGTTTGTGTGGTTATTTGATTAGAGCCCATCTTCCCTATTCACTGCAAGCATGATGATGATGATTGTTTTTCCTCAGTTGTCTAACTCTAGTGCTTAACATGGCCCTGAGAATGGTAAGCCATTTATGTGTTAAATGAATGAATAAATGAAAGATTGAATTCCTCACAAATGGTAAATGCAATTGATTGTATAATTTTTTATTGAGCTCAATAGATGGGAGCACTTATTAACGTAATTATTATATGTAATTATATAATTTGTATAAGGTAACTGATTTTGGGAGGAAAAAGTCAATTGTTTGTTGGCTGCAAATGCAAACATTTTATTCATGGTTACACTGCTCTATAGAAGCCATGGGTTTATTAATTCATAACTGAACCTCTCAAGGACTTTAGGTTCCAAAGGGGAGATCCAAATCTGGTCTAAGAAGTTCTGTGTATATAATTCCAGCTGCCAAGGCTTGTCCTGGGTTAACTGTACAGTATACTCTGAGTCTGCGACACTCTAGAGCTGAGTGGGGTCCTTGGTGACTGGGAATGAGTGACTGACTCACCTTGTATATTTTTAGATCAAGGAAAAGTTTTGCGTACACTTATGCTAGGCCTGGCTACTAACAATGGATTGGAGGGGAGGATGGTCCTAGACAGGAGGAGGAAGAGGAGAAGGCCTATAAAAATCAGGATGCATGTCCCAAGTTCTTCAAAGCCAAGTCTTCCCAAGAATGGCTTATGGAGATTGGCCATGGAGAAAATGATTTCCTAATAGTCCTCTGTAAAACAGAGAGCTATTTTGCCCTTTACAGAGAAAAAAAGGGAAGCCTACAGTGACTGAACCAATGAGCAATTGTTGTGAATTCACTCAGAGTGATGTGAAGTTATGATGAATGCAAATTTATTTATATTGGAATGCTTTGTGGATTAGAAGAATATAAGGAAAAATGCCCCTTAGAGAAAAGGGGCACCACCTCCTCCCATGGACCAGTATAAGAGAATACTTTTGAGGGAGATAGGACAGAAATCAGTTGAAATTTTAAATTTTAATTTATTTATTTTTAATTTTTGTGGGTATATAGGTGTTTATTATTTATGGGAAATAAAATGTTTTGATACAAGTATGCAATGTGAAATAAGCACTTCATGAAGAATGGGGTATCCATCCCCTCAGGCATTTATCCACTGAGTGGATATACTCAGTTATTATACTCTTAGTTATTTTAAAATGTGCAGTTTTTATTGACTATAGTCACCCTGTTGTGCTATCAAATAGTAGGTCTTATTCATGCTTTTTAACTCACCTATGACAAAATTCAAAAGAATTTTACTTATAACTTGGAAAGAAATAATTTTCTATACTTGCACCAATTCTTTCCTTGACTGTCTCTTCTGTTCATACCAATCAGGTGTTAGGCCCCATAACTCCAATGAAATGGCTTTTGTCAATGCTCCAATGAACTATATATTGCCAGTTCCATTTGTTAATACCTGTATTACTCTGTTCTCATGCTGTTATGAAGAAATACCTGAGACTGGGTGATTTATAAAGAGGTTTGATTGTCTCACAGTTCCACATGTCTGGGGAGGCCTCAGGGAACTTACAATCATGGTGGAAGGAGAAATAAACATGTCCTTCTTCACCTGATGGCAGGAGAGAAAAATGCCAAGTGAAGGGGGGAAAACGCCTTATAAAACCGTTAGATCTCATGAGAACTTACTGTCATAAGAACAGCATGGGGGAACCACCCCCATGATCTAATCACCTCCCACAAGGTCCCTCCCCCAGCACACGGTGATTATAATTTGGATTACAATTCAAGGTGAGATTTGGGTGGGGTCACAGAGTCAGAACACATCAATACCCCATCCATTGCTGTAACTGTAGCATTTGACACTGTTGATCACTCCCAACACCGCTGCTTCTTCCAGATTTTGCACTCTTGCTTTCCCCTGTTACCTCGCTTTTTTTTCATTCTCAAGCTCTTTAGCTGTTTCCTCATGGTACCAAACTCAGTTTGTGTTAACTTGGATCCATATACTTGCCTTGATGGCTACCTGGGCAGCCAGAGGCCCCTAGGTGTTGCTTGTGCTGCTGTTGAGATTGCAGAGACAAATTGCTCTTGTTGCTGCTTCTGTATTTGCCCCAGGCTGCAGGTCCAGTTGCAGTGGCTGCTCTCAGTCTGTCATATGGTTTCTGACACATCCTAACATTGCTGTATGATATGGTTTGTCTTTGTCCCCACCCAAATCTCATCTTGAATTGTAATCTCCATATGTTGAGGGAGAGGCCTGGTGGAAGGTGATTAGATCATGGAGGAAGTTTCCTCCATGCTATTCTCGTGATAGTAAGGGGGTTCTCATGAAATCTGATGGTTTTAAAAGTGTTTGGAAGTTCCCTCCTGCTGCCTTTGAAGAAGATACCTGCTTCCCCTTTGCCTTCCACCATGATTGTAAGTTTCCTGAGGCCTCTCCAGCCATGCAGAACTGTGAGTCAATTAAACTTCTTTCCTTTATAAATTACCCAGTCACTGGTAGTATCTTTATAGCATTGTGAGAATGAGTGAATACACTGTACCTCAGGCCTTTGCTGTTATTTTTGCATGTCTGCATTAGTCAGCTCAGGCTGCTGTAACAAAATACCATAGACTTTCTGACTTAAACAGTAGAAATTTGTGTTCTCAGTTCTGGAGGCTGGAAGTCTGAGTCTGTGATTTGCAAGAATGATTGGGTTCTAACAAGGGTTCTCTTCCTGGCTTGCAGATGGTCACCTTCTCACCTTGTCCTCATGTGGTGGGGGAGAAGGCACCAGCAAGCTCTCTGCTGTCTCTTCTTATAAGGACAGTAATCCCATCATGAGGTCTCTACTATCATGACCTCATCTGACCCTAATTATTTTGCTAAAGGCCCTGTCTTCAAATACAGTCACATACATTGGGAGAAAGGGCTTTCACACATGAATTTTGTGTGAAACTTTCAGTTTATAACACCTTGTAGCTTTAACAGGTTCCCTGTTGCTTCTGAGGAATGAAATATCATGGCTTTGCTTGGTCACTGACACATTTGTAACTTGGAAGTGCAATGGAATTAATTCACCATAGGTGTGGACTTTAACTAATGGGAGATAAGGAATCATTGGATAAATTACCTTTCTTTTCCCCCCATATGGTCTGTGTTGAGAGAGCCCATTGGAAGACATCTGGGGCACTGAGCAGTCAGCTTGTGGCTAAGTTGGTGGCAGCTCAGTAATGCATTCCTTCCCTGCCTCACTCCATTATTCTCTCACTCCTGGAAAGATAATACACTCTCTAGTACAATGCTTGCACATGTGGTTTTGTCTCAGGCTGTTTTCTAGAGAATCCAAGCTAAGAAGATCAATATAAGGAATGGTCCTTGAAAGCAAACTCTCAGGGTAGGATTTGTCATTTGACTGTCTACCAGTCTGAAAGCAACAGGGATCACACTGCTGATGGTAAATAGAGTAGTGAAAACATCTGTCACACAGTGATGTACATTTACTAAAGATTTCCTACTGTTAATTGGGATGAGGTAAAGGTGGAAGGAGAGGCAAGAATGCTTGATCAGACTGGGAATATGGTAATATTATGGATTGTGGTGTGGGGTGGCTGATTTTGATGGCATTTGGAGCATTGCAAAAAGAAAATAAGCTCACGCCATTCAACTCCCGTAACTTAAAACATGATGCTAAATGCAGTCCTCCACAGTAGCTTAAAAAGAGAGTAATTTCCTGAAGCCAGAGGACTGATGAAAAATCAGGCCTAGAATATGTTATTAAGGGCAACAGAAATATAAGGAAGACTGAACGTGCAGTCTCCAGAGGTCACCTATGTCAAAGCAAATTCCATAGTAGAGAAAGTATGGGAGTTTAAGAGCTGGAAATGAGACATTTGCCTATATAAGCCTAACACAATTGATTTTATATTTTCTCTGAACTTTCTAGGCTTGCAGAAGCACCATCTTCCCAATGACAAAAGAGAATAATTTCTCTTTGCTTGAGAATCGTGAAATGACCTCATCGAAGCAGGTGTCTTGCAAGAAGTTTCCTGTTATAAGATCTACTTTATCACTCTTCATTGCTTCTAGACCAGTGAGCTAACTTACCACCTTAAGAAAGTAGAAATAGAAGAACAAATTAAACGTAAACAGATGAGAGGAGATTTAGAAAAGGTAACAGCAGAAAGCAAAGAAAAATGGACACAAAAATTTTAAAAGTCATAATTTGGTTCTAAAAATTAACAAAATGGATACACCTTCCTGCACAAACCAGCATTACAGAACAGGACAAAGCACACACAAATAACCAAGAATTAAAAGACATGACAAGTCCTATAGAAATGAAAGGATAATAAGGGGATGTCATGAACATTTATACTAACATTGGTATATTATTTTGACAGTTATACTTAGAGGAAATTTTGGGGGAAATAAAAAAATTTTGAAAATACAAATCTTAAGTCTATATCTGTTAAAAATTGAACATGAAATAGAAAGAAAACCCCCTTCACACCCAGGTTTCTTTCATGCAGAATTCTATCAAATATTTAAAAAAATAAATATTACATGAATATTATCAGAAAATAGAGTATAATGGATTAGTTTCCAGTATATTTTGTGAGACAAGCAAAACACTGATATAAAAACCTGACGTGGAATAAAAACCTGTCATGAACATAAACATAACTATTTCATGAAAATATTAATAAACTGAATCCAGCAATATATAAATATGATAATGCATCATGACCAAGTGGGGTTTATTCCAGGAATGCAAGGTAGTTTAACATTTAAAAATAAGCAGTATTTTGCGGCACTTTGGGAGGCCGAGGGGAACAGTTTACCTGAGGTCAGGAGTTTGAGACCAGCTTGGCCAATGTGGTGAAACTCTGTCTCTACTAAAAATATAAAAATTAGCCGGGTGTGGTGGTGTAAGCCTGTAGTCCTAGCTACTTGGGAGGCTGAGGCAGGAGAATTGCTTGAACCCAGGAGATGGAGGTTGCAGTGAGCTGAGATTGTGCCACTGCACTCCAGCCCGGGCAACAGAGTGAGGCTCTGTCTCAAAACAAAACAAAACAAAACGAAACAGTAAAATTAAAATAAAAACAAGCAAGTATAGTACACTGCATCAGCAGCATAAGGAAGAAAAACCAGATGATTACCTAAGTATGTGAAGAAAAATAATTCAGCAAATTCACACGATTCTTGATGAAAACTTGCAACAAATTTCAATAGATGTGTACTTTTTCAACATGGTATCTGTGAGAAGTGTATAGTTAACATATTTCATGATGAAAGACTGAATACTATCCTCCTGAATTCAGAAACAAGCCCATGAATTCATGCATATATCCAAACTCAAACTGTCTACACAAAATAGGTGTAGGTTTTTGCATATCAATTATACCTCAATAAAGCTGTTAATATAACGGTGAGAGACCATAGCAGGCGTTAGTTAGGATGTGAACATACTGAAACTCTCCTATACTTCTGGCATGAGAAATGTAAAATGGTGCAACTGCTCTAGAATAACTTTGGCAGTTCCTCAAATGGTTAAATAGAGTTACCACATGACCAGTAACTCTACTTCTAGGTATATTCCCAAGAGAAATGAAAACATATGTCCACACAAACAGTTGTACACAATGTTATAGTCACATTATCTGTAATTGCCAAAAGGTGGAAACAACCTAAATATCCGTCAACTCATTAATGGATAAACAAAATGTGGTGTATGTTCATACAATGGAATATTATTCAGCCAGAAAAAGGAATGACATACTGATATGCTTCAGCATGGATGAACCTACAAAGCATTATGCTAAGTGAAAGAAGTCAGTCCCAAAGTACCATATATTATGTGTTCATTCACATGAAAGTCTGGAGTAGGGAAATCTAGAGATTCAGGAAGAAGCTGAATAGTGGTTGCTTAGGGCTGGTGAGGACAGGAGAATATGAGGGTGATAACTATAGGGTATGAGGTTTGGTTTTGAGGTGAGGAAAGTGTTCTAAAATTGACTGTGGTGATGGTTGCCTGTATCTGTGGATATGCTAGAAACCATTGAACTGTACACTTTAAATGGGCAAATTGTATAGTATTTGAATCATCTCAATAAAGGTGTTAACAAAAGAAAAAGATCAGAAACAAGACAAGGATGTCGGCTTTACTAGTTTTATTCAACAGTGTATTGGAGGTCCTAGTCAGTACAATAAAATTTAAAAAACTCAATATCAAACAATCAAAACTCTAGCAATTTTTTGTAGAAATGAACAAATTGATTTTGAAATATATATGGGAAACAAAGAACCCAGAATAATAAGAACCACTGTGAAAGTATAGTGTTAGAAGACTTACGCTACTTCATTTGAGACTTACTATAATACTATTATTAAGAAAGTGTAGTGTTGACACTTTCTTGATCTATTTGTCAAGGCAAGTCAATTTGGAAAAGAAAATCTTTAACAAATAATGCTGAAACAATGGAATATTCACGTGAAAAATAAATCTTGAACTCTAGGTTACGACATACACAATTTTTATTCATGTTGGATCATAGGCCTAAATTTAAAAGCTAAATCTATAAAACAAAGCACTAACCATGAATAAAATTGATTATTTGGACTTCATCATAACTAAAAATTTCTTGTAATCAAAAGATACTAGTAAGAAAATGAAGTTCAGGAGCTGTGGCTCATGCCTGTAATCCCAGCCTTGGAAGGCTGAGGTGGGTGGATCACTTGAGCCCAGGAGTTTGAGACCAGCCTGGGGAACATGACAAAACCCTGTCTATGAAAAAAAAAAAAAAAAAAAAAAGAAGAAGAAAAACTAGCTGGGTGTGGTGGCTCATGCTACCTGGGAAGCTGAGGTGGGAGGACTACTTGGAGCCTGGGAAGTTGAGGTTGTAGTGAGCCAAGTTTGCACAACTGCACTCCCATCAGGGTAACAGAGCGAGACCCTGTATCAAAAGAATTAAAAAAAAAAATCAAAAGGCAAGTCACAAAATTGAATAAAATATTTTCACTATGTATATCTGGCAAATGGCTTGTATCCAGAATATATAAATAGCTAGTACAAATCAACAAAATAAAAAATTAGAAGTGGGAAAAGACTTCAACAAACATTCTACAGAAGGCATATGCATGAACAGAAAACATGTGAGAAGTTGTTCAACATCAGAGAAATGCAAACTAAAATCACAAGAAGTTACTAGCTTACTTTTAGTCAAAGGACTGGCTAAAATGAAAAAAAGAATGACAATATTAAGGAATGACCAGGATGTAGGACAGCTGGGAACTGTTATACATCACTGGTGATATTAAAAAATGGTGCAATTACTTTGGAAAAGCAGGTTCTATTAATCTCTGACCCAGCCATTTCACTGCTAGGTTAAGAAATACTCACAGCAGTTTTATTCATAATAGTAAAATATGGGAAACTCAGGTATCCAGAAGTAAACTTTGATATGTTCATACAATGGAAAATTACTTAGCAATAAGAAGAAATTAACAGTTGATGCACATAACATGAATCTCAAAAATATTATGTTGAGCCAAAGAAGTCAGACAAAGTATACATATTGTATAATTCCATTTATGTGATTTTCTGGAATGGTAAATTAAATTTAATCCAAGGTGATCAAAAATTAAACAGTGGGACAATGGTTATCTCCATGGAGGGTCAAGAGTATTGCTGGGAAGGAGTACAAGGGAACCTTTTGTGATTGTGAATTTTTTTTTTTTTTTGAGACAAGATCTCACTCTGTCACCCAGGCTATAGAGCAGTGGTGCAATCACAGCTCACTGCAGCCTCAACCCAGCCAGGCTCAAGCAATCCTCCCACCTCTCAGCCTCCTGAGTAGCTGGGACTACAGGCTAATTTTTGTATTTTTTTGTAGATGAAGTCTTGCTATATTGTCCAGGCTGATCTCGAACCGTGGGGCTCAAGCAATCTGTCTGCCTGAATCTCCCAAAGTGCTAGGATTACAGGCATGAACCACTGTGCCCAGCCGATGCTTTGTATCTTGATTAAGATGGTGTTTATACTATTGTGTATTTGTCAGAGATGTATTTTATGTAAATTATGCCTCATTAAAAAAGAACTTTGGGAAAAATAATCCAGCATAGCCAATATAGTCCCAAATACGATGTAGCAAGTTTTCTTGACTTCCCCTAGTTTGAGTTAAGGACCCTGGACAATAGAATTTACTGGCTAATCTATGGCCTCTGATTGTCTGACAACCTGGAGTGTCTGTGGGCAAATTAAGACTACCAGACTCTTTTGTGGTGAGACCTGGGGTGAAGGAAGAATTATTTGGATGGCTTCAGGTTGAGTAATATGAGAGTCACAGAGTACATGGGGGAGATTTGCTGGGGTCCCATATTCAAGTTGTCAAAAATTGATCTTCCTGAATCACCATTATATGTCCAACACCTAGAACAGCGTTTGGCATATTGCATGCTCTCAGAAATGTCAGTGATGTTAGGAAAAAAATTAGCCTCTCACCCTTGGATCAGACTTTTACTAGATTCTTGGTCTTAGGGTCTAGATTCATAGGAACTCACCTGGTAAAGAGTAAAAGGCACAGAATTTCATATTAGAAACGTACTTTTTTTTTGGGCAAGCAACTGTCTTCCTAATCTTCTGCCTCTGCCCTGTAAGTTGGGGATAATTATCTCATCAGATAATTATGAGACTACAGTAATTGTATATTCTCTTGGTACACTGCAGAGTGTTAAACTAATGCACTGTGGCTACTGACTGCAGTTCTGGGGACCCAGGGAATCCTGAGCCCATTAGAGGCCTTCTCCTGTTTAAGCTCTTTCTAAGCTTATTAAAATGTTTTATCCAGGAACCAAATAGCTCTCTAGTGGCTGCCATCATTTTATAATTTTCATTCTTATAAACCTGCCTCAGAAAGTCAAATTGGACAGAGTTCCCTATTTTCTTCCCAAAGAAGGACCTGGTTCCTTCCCTGGACCTTTGATGCTTAGGGGAAGCGCACAAGGCCACTTCCAGGGCATAGAAGGAAAGACTTAGGATGTCATCTCACCTTAGGCTTTGCTCCTGCACCTTACACCTAGGCATGGCCTTACCTGCATACAGAGATGGGGTGAGATGAGATGTGGCCTGGGGCCTCATTTCTTCTGAGCCAGTTGGTGTTCTTTACCCATGGTCTCTGTGCTTACCCTAATCATATTACAGTTTGACCTTTGAACAACATGGGTTTGAAATATGCAGGTCCACTTACAGGCAGATTATTTTTAACCAAACACAGATAAAAAATATTGGAATTGCAGGATATAAAACCTGCAAATAAGGAGAGCCAACTTTTTGTATATTTCTGTTCTTAGGGCTCACTTGGCATATGCACAGATTTTGGTTTATATAGGATTCCTGGAACCAGTCCTCCCACATATAAGGAGGGACAACTGAAATAGTATGATTCACTTTGGCCACTGTCTCCTTATGTGTGTTTCCTCTAACAGTGAGCAGTCATCATGAGAGGAAGCCCTTTGACCTAATTTGCCCTAGATTTTAGCAAAATATTTGGCCCATAGTGCATGCTCAGTGAAAAGATAAAAACTATTCCAGAGAACCTTCCTAGATTTACATCATACCTTGTTACTTATTCTTGTGTACACTGGACAGTTTGCCAAGGATTCTCCTTCTTTTGTTGTTATCATCCCTATGGCTAATTGCTAAGTGCCTTGTGTCTGCCTCTCTGCCTGATTCTATGTATGAGTGTGGGTGTGTTTCTCCCCAGTCAGATGTAGAACTTGATGAGGGAGGTATATATGTATTCCTATCAGAGTAGGAATACCTGTCTGTGGATGGAGGTTATTTCTCCTTGTCATACCGGTAGCTATATCTTTCCCATTTTAACAATACCTTCTGGAAGGTAGAAACAATGTCAGATAGCAGAAATGGATTCCCTGGGAGGCCATTATCAGTTTGGTAGCCATATTTCCCATTAGACAGGGGCTTCTAACCATAGAAGCCTGAGCTTTGTAACCATATCTACATCGTAAGTAAGAAACACCTGACAGATCTTCCACCATCTGACTTTACTGTTGCCCATTATCAAAGTACGGGTACCATTGAGCGTGGGTTTCTGTGTCCCTATCATGTTGGGAGCCACCAGTCTCCCCTGAGGGCTGAGGGGAGAAGAAGATAAAGGTTTCAGGGTGGGGTTGAAGACTATGACTGAGCAGGGCTCCACTTCAGAAGCCGGAGGGCCCCATCCCAGATCTGCTTGGTCTTCATACCATAGATGATGGGGTTGAGCATGGGTGGCACAACCAGGTAGAGGTCAGCTAGGAGGATGTGGATATGTCGGGCCACGTGCTGGCCAAACCGCTGTGTGTAGAAGGAGAAGAGTCCTGGTGTGTAGAAGAGAAGGATGACACCCAGGTGGGAGCCACAAGTGCCAAAGGTCTTAGCCCTTGCCTCCTTGGAGGAGAGGCCTAACACAGCCCGGAGGATGAGTGCATAGGAGACAGCAATACAGATGGAGTCAGTGCCCACCACCAGTGTGGCAGCGGTGATGCCATAGATGTTGTTTGGCTGCGTTCCTCTGCAAGCCAGCTTCACCACAGCCATGTGTTCACAGTAGGAGTGGGCCACGACTCGACTGCAGTACCTCAGTCTTGCCAGCAAGCAGGTGAGTGGGGTCATGAGTCCCAAGCTACGAAGCACAGCTGCAGCCCCCAGCTTGCCTACAGACTCTGGGGAGAGCAACAACCCATAGTGCAGAGGCCGGCAGATGGCTAAGTAGCGGTCAAAGGCCATTGCTAACAGTATACCAGATTCTACAGCTGAGAAGCCATGGATAAAGAACATCTGGGCAGCACAGGCCCCAAAGGTGATCTCAGCATCCTTTGCCCAAAAAAGTGCAAGGAGCTTGGGCACAGTGGAGGTGCAGAGGACCAGGTCAATGGTAGAGAGCATGCAGAGGAACAGGTACATGGGCTGGTGCAATACAGGCTCTGAATGTACCACTAGCAGCACCACCATGTTTCCCAGCACTGCCAGGGCATACATGGAGCAGAAGGGAAAAGCAATCCAAAAGTGGGATGCCTCCAGGCCTGGAATTCCCATGAGCAGAAAGGAGGTTGGGTTCTGATGGCTATGGTTTATGAGTTTCATGGCCAGGTAAGGTGGGTACAGAAGATCTCACTGCCTTGCTCTGAGTCCTAGGAATCCCTGAGAGATGAAGCAACTGGGATTCATCTTTATGCTGTGGCTGAACAGCAGCAGGAAATATTTGCATTAGACTTCGTGGAAAGCATCCAGAATGGGAAGATAGTAGGGCACTGGGAAATAATGCAAGGCAGGAGGTGGGTTACTAGCATCAGGGTTCAAAGGAGCCCTTCACACTTCTCTCTGATTCAATGATGTCTAGGCTGTGGGCGCTGGGCAGGTGGCATGGCTGTAGAAACTTCTCTATGGTGACAGGCTGTAGCAGAGAATTTTGCAGCTTTCTTCTACCTGTGAGCCCTCTTTTGCCTATACTCTGAATTTTTTTCTTTGGATTCATCTGCCTGTGTGACAATATAAGAGTAATATTAATGATAAAAAGTCAGGCAGATTGGATGGAAGATTCAAATGTGGTTACTTTTCAAGACTGAAAGATCAGGTCTGAAGGGAATTGATAGGAAGGAGAAGAGATCTTGGGCGGATTTTTCAAGCCATTGAGCATGTAATAACCCATAGATGAGGCTCAGAACCTAGGTTCTGACCAGGAACAGCAAAACAGAGGTGAGAGGCTGAGTCTCTGGTAGTCTGATACCAGGCGTAAGATTGTCTGGCTTATGTTTAGTACAAGGATCCTGAACTTGCCTCAAGTGTCCTGTACGGATGCTGGTAGAAACAGCTGTGATCATGCTGCACTGGTCAGTGGTAGGGATCAGGCTAATTTGGCTATAAAAATAATCTGTTAAGGTCATTGAGAAATGATTGAATACAAAGCATTTTCTCTCATAAAAATCAAAAGTACATAAAAGAAAGAGGTAAGAAGTAAATTTTAGTAGTTGGGAATATAGAATCATTCCTTGAAAGCAAAAATGGAGACCCAGGTTTGACCAAATGATAGTACTGTACCTCCATACATCTCCCCATATCTCCTATTACCCTCAAACACCCTTCTGATCTTCCCTCACCTACATTTTGAAATATATTTTTATCTCATTTTTTTCTTATCTAACGAGGTAGTAATTGGGAATTGAGAGAAAGGAAAGATTAAACAAAAAAAGGCAGGAAGGGGACAGTAGAGGGAGAGGTGGTGAGATAAAAAAAGATGAGAACAAGAACCAGAAATAGACATAGGAGAGAGTAGAAAGAAAAGTATCTCTATCAAAAGAAAAGAACTTCTAATATAAATGTATGTGACTGTGTTCCAATTGCTAATTGAAACAGATAGTGGAACCAATTTTACCGTATAGTGATGCTCACCTGTATTCCTAATCTTAAAATGCAATGCTCCTTGCAATCTTTAGCATCAGCTACCCATACCCAGAGATCATAGGAAACTGCTTTGGGGAAAGAGGTAGGAGCAGGAAAGAAGAGGGTAAGGTCTTCTAATGTGATCTGCAGGAAAGAACTGTGGTCCAGGATGCCTCCTTTCCATCCCAATGTCAACTGTGGCTGTCACTCTCATACTGAGCAAATCATCTTGTTCCTTTCTGTCTTGTCATCCCTTCATGTATTTCCCGTTTTTCTCTTCTATGATATCTCCCTGAATTTCCACCATCCAGCCTGGGCCCAAGCAAGCCTAGAAGAGATTTTAGCCTTCATGGTAGCTGAAAGGTCTGAGATAGAGAAATCAGAGTGTGAAGGACCTTGTGAAATGATGCATGTAAAACTGTTCCATTTGATGGGACCACAGTGTTTGGCTGGGCATGTGATTTTGTGTATCTATATATGTTATTGTGCAAGATGTATGAGTAAGGCTGTACTCAGAAGACACAGGGACATACATTTATGTGAGACATTGTTTTTGCAGTGTCCATGCTTCATTACCCTTTGTGGAGAAAATTGAGAGCTGAATAATCCAGTCATGAATGAGATGGTCCTACTTTCTTTCCCTCCCTTCTTTTCTTCTTCCATCTCAGTCTTTTAATGATTGAATCATATTTTCTCAGGCCTTAAACTGCTACTCAAAAAACTTTTGCTCCACCCTTGATCTGGAACTACACAGCGTAATGACCACAAGTTTCCATAGTCTCACCCCATTTGCACAGAGGGGGAATATGAAGTTGGAAGAGCATATGTTGAGTATAATATTCCTGGATTTTAGGAAAGAGGTCAAGGTTGAAGTGAGAGCCTTGGGTGGTCCTCACTTCTTTACTCTCCTACTAATATTTGAGTTAGACCTCATGAAAAACACTCAGGATGAGATTTTAGGGCACTGGGAAAGTATGCAAGGCAGAAGATGGGTTATCATCACTGTGTTCAAAGGAGCCTTTGCCACTTTAGTCTGATTCAGTGATGTCTAGGATGGGAGTGGGTGTCGTGGCTGCAGAGCCCTCTCCATGGTGAATGGCTAGAAACTCTTAAAGCTTTCTACTCTCTGCCCATGAACCCTTTTCTGCCTATACTCTAGTGTTACTTTCCTCTGTTTCATCTGCTTACTGAGATCAGGCAAGGAAGCCTCCCTGCCCCCTCCAGATAGCTCTCCAGAATAACTCTCCTTAATGCCCCTCATTCCCCTGCTTTGTTCTGAATTATTTTAGCACTTGATATAAGAAAGGCCTTACCTAAAATATGTAAGAATAGGAGTTCGAATGCCAGGAGCAAGGTTGTCTCGTGAGGAACGGAGCAAGTTCTTTATCTTGGAGGTGCTCATGAGCATCTGGAAGTTTCCAATCCAGAATTTAGCACTCATTCATGGGTGCCCAAGGGCAGCCAGATTCAAATCTCAGCTTTACAGCTCACCAACTGTGTGATCTCGGTCAAGCCACCTAAACACTCTTAAACTGTTTCCCTATCTGTGTAACCTGGAGAGGTTGATTCCTACTTCATAGGCTACTACGGCGATTACTAGGGGAGACAGTTACCTGAAGAGCCAATTAAACTACATGGCCACAATGGTTGAACTAGTTTACAATCCCACCAACAGTGTAAAAGTGTTCCTATTTCTCCACATCCTCTCCAACACCTGTTGTTTCCTGATTTTTTAATGATTGCCATTCTAACTGGTGTGAGATGGTATCTCATTGTGGTTTTGATTTGCATTTCTCTGATGGCCAGTGATGATGAGCATTTTTTCATGTGTCTGTTGGCTGTATGAATTTCTTCTTTTGAGAAATTTCTGTTCATATCCTTTCCCCACTTTTTGATGGGGTTGTTTGTTTTTTTCTTGTATATTTGTTTGAGTTCTTTGTAGATTCTGGAAATTAGCCCTTTGTCAGATGAGTAGATTTCAAAAATTTTCTCCCACACACCAACATGGCACATGTATACATATGTAACAAACCTGCACGTTATGCACATGTACCCTAGAACTTAAAGTATAATAAAAAAATAAAAATAAATAAAAATAAACTACACGGCCACAAAACAGTGGTCAAAAGTGTGATTCATTTGTAAGTCCTTTTAATCTGAAGTAGAGACAACCTTAGTGAAAAAATTACCTTAGTGGCAGTCATGTCTTTGTTCAACTGGATAGTAGGCACACTAAGAAGACCAGAGAGACAGAGAGACAAACTTACCAGGTCTGAGGCAGGATGTGATAGTGGGATCTGGTCCTACAGCGGTTAGAGTGTAGGAAGCAAAAGAACTGGGGTATTTATCCTATTATTAGCACCCTACATGAGAATAGCAATTCCCTGGGGGATAAAGACGCTAAAAAGACCCCTGGGATGCTGGAAAGAGACAACAAATTGAAAGCTGGAAAAATACAGGCCCTGATGGGAGAGGGAAGGATAGGATAGCAGAGAAGATCTATCCTGAGAGTTCAATGTGGGTAGGTGGGGAAAGTGGAAAGGTCCTTGAGCATAGTCTTAAGGGTTTTTTTGGCATAGAAACATATTTTAGAATGTTTTACTAATTTTGTTTTTTCTCCTGGTCCCCTCCCTCCATCTAAAACAAGCTTGTCCAACCTGTAGACCAACGCAAATTTGTAAACTTTCTTAAAACATTATGAATTATTCTGTGACTTTTTTTTTAGTTCATTAGCTATCATTAGTGTTAGTATATTTTATGTGTGGCCTAAGACAACTTCCAGTATGGCCCAGCCAAAATATTAGACATCCCTGATAAAATGTTTGCTTCCTGGTGTTTATTTAGGAAACACTATTTTTTTTTTTTGAACACTAGTTCTTCGTATGTAAAGTAGGGAGGCAGTGAAGATTAAATTAGATGATATATACAAAACATTTATCACTTTTCCTGGTCTCTGCTAAGCCCTCAATACAAAGTATTTATCTTATTTCATCAAATGTAACAATCACTGAGCATCTATTATATGTGAAGGATTATGTTAGATTTTAAGGCATAGGGTTGAAGGATCATGCCCCTGTTCTCAAGGAGGTCACAGTCTGGATTGAAGGATATACAGACATTAAAATCATTTAAAATTCAATGGAACATATACAGACTTTAAAAAACAGAGGCTTTTTTGGCAGGGGAGGGATCCACTATCAAGAACTAGTCAAGGATTTAGGGTTTAGAAGGGTAAAGTGGGCTTGAAGGGAGGAATACACCAGGAAGAGGAAACAGCATGTATAAAACCTAGAAGGCAAGGGACATTGGGCATTTTCTGAGGACCACTGAAGCCTAATTCAAAGCCAATGTGTTCATGATTATTTTCTGATGCCCTGTGTGTGTCCTTTCTCTCTATTGCCCACACAGCATCTTATCAAATGCCATTTGTGGGATAGAGTTCACTTTAAATACTGTTGACATGACCTTAGGTAAGTTAAGTAACAGCTCTTAGCCTCTTGTTCTCCATTTTAAAAAATGGGGAAGGTTGATATGAGATAGCACATATACAATTTTTAGTAAAGTGCCTAGAACCTGGTAAATCATCAGTAGATTCCTACATGATAGACTTTGTGAAGGCAGAGACCAGGATGAATTTCTGTCTCTCTGTTGGCATTTAAAAGAAGATTGTGATGATGTTAGGTACTGGCGGATGACTGTCAAAAGAACAGACTGGATTCTAATCAAATGTTGTCTGGGCAGACATGAAACTTGATTTTGGACAATAAGTCAACAAAGACACATTGATGGCTTATGTATCTGCTATTGTCCTGGAGGTATAAAAGTTTGGAAATACTCCTGCTTTTAAGGAGCTTTAAATGCAGATGGTGAAGGGAAGACCTAGTGGGGGAAGACTAGAAGACCCAGATGATGAAGTGGAAGGAGCAGGCTTTATTCTCCAAACATATAGGTTCCTTGGGAGCTCACAGAGAAATGACACTTCAAATATGAAAAGTTTTGGGGATCCTGAGTTTTGGTCATTCTCCTATTTGGTTCTTCAGGGACTCAACTGATTCTAAAGTGGCAAAACAGATACATGAAATGATTCCAATTTTCTGCCAGCTCCACGATGATCAGAGCCAAACCTCAGCTCTACATTATTTTTATGGGTCTCAGGGACAGTCATAGATGTTTAGCATTAACTTAGGATACTATGGGGGCACAATTTTATTCAGTCAACAACAACTATTCTATACAATATTATTGAGCACCCACTATGTGTCAGTATTTCTCTAAGTACTACTAGGAATGCCATATTGAACAAGGAAGACAAAGTTCTTGTTTCATGGAACATCTATGCTAATAGGAGAGATTTGCATTACAAAATCAATACATGACAAATAGATATTGAAAAGTTCCATGAAATTAGAATGGCTATTATCAACATGATGAAAGATAAGTGCTGGAGAGAATGTGAAGAAAAGAGAATCCTTGCACACGGTTGGTAGGAATGTAAAGTAGTACAGCCTTCATGGCAAATAGTATAAAGTTTCCTCAAAGAGTTAAAAATAGAACTACCTGTATGATCCAGCAACTCCAGAACTGGTTATATGTCTAAAACAATGTTAAAGAGATACCTAAACTGATGTTCATTGCAGCATTAAATTGCTATGAAGTTAGAATGGCTATTACTAAAATGATGTAAGATAACAAGCATTGGAGATGGTATGGAGAAATTGCACATGGTTAGCAGGAATGTAAATTAGTATAGCTATTATGGGAAACGGTATGAAGTTTCCTCAAAAAGTTAAAAATAGAACTACCAAAACTTAAAAATAGAACTACCATATGCTCTAGCAATCCCAGTACTGGATATATATCCGAAGGAATGTGTTGAGATACCTATACTCCAATGTTCACTGCAGCAGTACTCATAATAGCCAAGATATGGAATCAGTCTAAGTGTCCATCAATGGATGAATGGATAAAGAAAGTGTGACACACACACACACACACACAATGGAATACTATTCTGCATTAAAAAAGGAGGAAATTCTGTCATTTGAGGACATATATAAATGTGGAGTTCATTATGTGAAGTCAGATAAGCCAGGCACAAAAAGACAAATATTGCATGATCTTACTTAAATGTGAAATCTAAAAAAGTTGAACATAGAAGTAGAGAAAATAGAATGGTAGTTCCCAGGGTGTGGGGGTGTCAGGATTGATGAAATGTTGATTGGAGGAGACAAAATTTCAGTTAAAAGAAATAAATTTAAGAGACCTATTGTATAAGATGGGAACTACAGTTAATAACAACATAGTATATTCTTGAAACTTATGAAGAGAGTAGATTTTAACTGTTCTCACCAAAAAAAAAAAAAAAAAAAAGGAAAGTATATGAGGTAATATATGCTAATTAGCTTGATTTAGCCATTCCACAATGTATACACATTTAAAAACTCCATGTTGTACATGATAAATATATACAATTTGTTAATGAAAAATAAATTTTAAAAGTGCTGTGGGTAAGAACAGGATAATAAGACAGAAAATGACATGGGGCACAATTTTAGACAAGGCAGTCATGATAGGCCTTTCTGAGAAGGTGACATTTGGTAGAAATCTTGATGAAACAAGTGAACAAGGCATGCAGCTATGTGGAAGACAGTGCTCCAGGCAAAAGAACAGACATACAGGTCTTGATGTCTGGAATGTGTTTGGTGAATTTGAGGGACAGTATCAGGCTAGTTGCTGGATGGGAGTGACTAAGAGGAGATGGTAGGAGAGGTAGCAAAAGTCCAGAGACCAAAGGGTATTTGTTAAACATGGTGAAGACTGAATTTTGTTTGATCTGTGGTGGAAAGCTATTAAAAGCTTTTGAACAGGGTTCTGTTGTACTGTGACTTAAACTTTAAAATACCTACTCTGGGTTCGATGTAAGGGACAAGGATAAAAGAGTTGTTATTGTTACAAAAGTTATTATTATAGCCAATACAGGAAATGATTGTGCCTTAGACCAGAGTGGCAGCAGGGAGGCAATGAGAAGTGATTACACTTGGGATATACTTTGAAGGTCCAGTCAATAGGATTTGTTGGTAGATTGATTCAACGTGGGGTTATGAGAATATGATGGGCTTCAAGGAAGGCTCCAGTCTGAGAAGCTGAGTAAAGAGAAGGGCTTCAATGCAACGGGAAACACGAAGAGAAAAGCAGGTTTACAGGGTTGGAGAGAGAGAGGAATCAGAGTTCTGTTTTGGACATGTAGTTGGACATGTATATTAGATAAGAATAGATGTTAGAAAAGAAAATAATTGCCATTGCTTTTGGTGTTTTAGTCATGAAGTCCTTGCCCATGCCTATGTCCTGAATGGTATTGTCTAGGTTTTCTTCTAGGCTTTTAATGGTTTTAGGTCTAACATTTAAGTCTCTAATCCATCTTGAATTAATCTTTGTATAAGGTGTAAGGAAGGGATCCAGTTTCGGCTTTCTACATATGGCTAGCCAGTTTTCCCAGCATCATTTATGAAATAGGGAATCGTTTCCCCATTTCTTGTTTTTGTCAGGTTTGTCAAAGATCAGATGGTTGTAGATGTGTGGTATTATTTCTGAGGGTTCTGTTCTGTTCCATTGGTCTATATCTCTGTTGGTACCAGTACCATGCTGCTTGGGTTACTGTAGCCTTGTAGTATAGCTTGAAGTCAGGTAGCGTGATGTCTCCAGCTTTGTTCTTTTGGCTTAGGATTGTCTTGGCAATGTGGGCTCTTTTTTGGTTCCATATGAAGTTTAAAGAATTTTTTTTCCAATTGTCTGAAGAAGTCACTGGTAGCTTGATGGCAATGGCATTGAATCTATAAATTACCTTGGGCAGTATGGCCATTTTTATGATATTGATTCTTCCTATCCATGAGTATGGAATGTTCTTCCATTTGTTTGTGTCCTCTTTTATTTCACTGAGCAGTGGTTTGTAGTTCTCCTTGAAGAGGTCCTTCATATCACTAGTAAGTTGGATTCCTAGGTATTTTATTCCCTTTGAAGCAATTGTGAATGGGAACTCACTCATAATTTGGCTGTTTGTCTGTCATTGGTGTATAGGACTGCTTGTGATGTTTCATATTGATTTTGTATCCTGAGACCTTGCTGAAGTTGCTTATCAGCTTCATGAGATTTTGGGCTGAGATGATGGGGTTTTCTAAATGTACAATCATGTCATCTGCAAACAGGGGAATCTAATTAAACTAAAGAGCTTCTGCACAGCAAAAGAAACTACCATCAGAGTGAACAGGCAACCTACAGAATAGGAGAAAAGTTTTTACAATCCACCCATCTGACAAAGGGCTATTATCCATAAGCTACAAAGAACTTAAACAAATTTACAAGAAAAAATCAAACAACCCCATCAAAAAGTAGGCAAAGGATATGAACAGACACTTTTCAAAATAAGACATTTATGCAGCCAACAGACACATGAAAAAATGCTCATCATCACTGCCAGAGAAATGCAAATCAATACCACAATGAGACACCATCTCACACCAGTTAGAATGGCAATCATTAAAAGGCAGGAAACAACAGGTGCTGGAGAGTATGTGGACAAATAGGAATGCTTTTACACTGTTGGTGGAACTATAAACTAGTTCAACCATTGTGGAAGACAGTGTGGCGATTCCTCAAGGATCTAGTACTAGAAATACTATTTGACCCAGCTATCCCATTACCGGGTATATACCCAAAGGATCATAAATTATACTGCTAGAAAGACACATGCACACATATGTTAATTGTGGCACTATTCACAATAGCAAAGACTTGCAACCAACCCCAGTGTCCATCAATGATAGACTGGATTAAGAAAATGTGGCATATATGCACCATGGAATACTGTGCAGCCATAAAAAAGGATGACTTCACGTCTTTTGGAAGGACATGCATGAAGCTGGAAACCATTCTGAACAAACAATCACAAGGACAGAAAACCAAACACTGCATGTTCTCACTCACAGGTGGGAATTGAACCATGAGAACACTTGGACACAGAGTGGGGAACCTCACACACTGGGGCCTGTCGTGGGGTTGGAGGAGGAGGGAGGGGTAGGATTAGAAGATATGCCTAATGTAAATGATAAGTTAATGGGTGCAGCACACCAACATGGCACATGTATACATATGTAACAAACCTGCACGTTGTGTACATGTATCCTAGAACTTAAAGCATATTTAAGAAAAAAAGAAAGAAAGCCTGGAGTGGGCCTGAGAGCCTGTGAATTCCTCCCAGGTAATGCTGCTGATGCAGGACCACACTTTCAGTGTTTTAAAGAAAAAATTAAATGCCATTCAAAAAAAAAAAAAGAAAAAAAGAAAATAATTTACCAGTTTGAAGTTCAAGGGAGATATCTGAGTTGAAGATACAGAGTTGGGAGTTATCAAAGAGTAGATAGTTAAAACCATGAAAAATGAAAATGCCTACAAGTTGGTGTACAAAGAGAAGAGATTCCAAGGAGAGGAAAAAAAGAACTAGCCAGCAGAAGACAACACCAATGAAGGAGAAAGAAAACCTACAAGATAATGTTGTTCAGGAAACCAGGGACGGGGAAGTGCTCAACTGCTGAACACTCTTTTGTAAAATGGGGTTGGGTAAAACGAGGATGCAAAGCCATAAGGATGATACAATGGACTTTGGGGACTTGGGGAGAAGAGTGGGAGGAGGCGAGGGATAAAAGACAACTAATATAGTGCAATGTAGACTGCTCGGGTGATGGGTACACCAGGTTCTCACAAATCTCCACTAAAGAACTTACGTAGCCAAATACCACCTGTACCCCAATAACTTGTGGAAAAAAACCAAAAGAATTCATTATTTGTGTTTTCAAACAAATAGTGCTGGGAAAACTGGATATCCACATGCAAAAGACTGAAATTGGACTTTTACCATATACAAAAATTAAATCAAATGGATCAAAGATGGAACATAAGATCTAAAATCATAAAACTCATACAAGAAAACGTAAGTGAAAAGCTTCGGGACTTTGGATTTGGCAATGTTTTCTTGGTTATAGCACCAAAAGTATAGGTCTCAAAAGAAAAATTAATTGGACTTCATCAAAACTAAAAGCTTCTGTTCAAGAAGGCACTATCGAGAGAGTAGAGAGACAACCTACAACATAGGAGAATGTGTGCAAAGCATACGTCTAATAAGGTATTACTATCCAGAATATATAATAGATATCCAGAATATATAATACCCCCTCCCCTACTAAATAATCCAATTCAAAAATGGGCAAAGGACTTGAATAACATTTTTTCTGAAGATATACAAATGGCCAATAAGAAAAGAGGTCTAACATCAGTAATCATTAGGGAAATACAAATTGAAACACACTGAGATAGCCATCCTACTGGGTGTGAAATACTATGATCAAAATCCAGAAAATAGTGTTAATGAGGAAGTGGTAAGGTTGGAACCATGTGTACTGGTGTTGGGAATGCAAAATAGTGTAGCCACTATGGAAAATGGTATATGGTTGTTTCTCAAAATAATTAACTATATAATTACTTCAATCTTTCCCTAACACAGCCTGGTATCTTCCACAATGACCGTTCTTAATATGAGCTTGTGAACTTCAAGTCCGGATCACCATCTCTATGTAGTCTGTGCCTGCTAAACTTAATTCAGACTTTCACAATGCAAGCCCTGTGTAGAAGTCCACCTCAACCCAATATATTCTGGACACTCCAGGTGTGAGAGGCAAGTCCTTGTCTCGGAGGGACAAGAGTTAGGATAACTGATGGAAGACTGGTGTGTCTCTGTGGGAAGAAAGGGAATGTGACCAGAATACAGGCTCAGTAGGAGCTATTGGGCTCCCATCTAGAGTTATTTCAGGTTAAAGGACTTAGAGGCTACTGCAAAAACCAACTTCCTTTCTCAGGACCATGGCAGAAGAATAGCAAGCTCTAAGACCAGTGATTAGAGGACGTATTTATATGTTGGTATTATTCATGGTTAATAATTGAGCAATAATAACATTGAGAGTTATTCCTCAATGATCTCATTGGATCACCCCACCCAGTGAGGTGGGAAGGACTGGGATTACTGTCCCCACAACAAGAAACAATACAAAGAACAGAGAGGTTAAGTGCCTTGTCAAGTTCACAAGCTGAGACAAACCTAGATCTGTCACCTATTACCTTAACTCATAGCTCTGTCTGCAAACAAAAACATCCAAACTCCAAATAAAACAAAGAATAGATAACCTTGACTTGAACTCCACTTTAGTTATGCTTGAACTCCACTTTTCTGAGTCACAGCTGGAAAGCACACCCATAAGACAGCTGCTTGTGAACTGCAGGGAAGGAAGGGGAGAGTGGAGAAGGGCACACTGATTACTGAAGTCATACTCCATCCTGCCTCGAGGGAGAGGCATGATCGAATACCACAGAATGGTGAGGCAGTAGGGCCTGTAGGAAGACCAGAGCCTGAAGCAGAGAAGACTCCTAGAGTTGGCCCCAGAGAAGAGACTAGGCTCATCATGGGGCCCTTTCAGGGTATTCCTCAGAGACAAGGCCTGTTTCCTTTTTCTTTTGGGAAGAGAGTAGCTGATTATGAGGATAGAGCCATACCCTCCCTTTCCAACTCTCTTTCCCAACCCTTCACTCTCTAAGAGAGGAAACCTGCACCAGTTTTTCCTAAAGCACATGGAAAATGAATTGAGCTTCCTGCTGAGGGGTGAGCACAAATTGGGGCAATGGTGGAAGGGGAAGGCCGGGCAGATAGAGGGCACTGTAAGACAGCTGACACAGATGGGACCAGGGGCAAGACGACTAGGGAGGGGTGCCTGTGCTGGAATCAAGTGGCTCCCGGGGCTGGAGCTAGGTACTTATGTGCACAGGTCAAGTCAAGGGCATATGAGCTGGGGGAGCAGCGAAAACAGGGAACAACCAGGATAATGGCAGAAATCAGACTGAAAATAATAATCACTACAGGGAAAATCCAAAGGCAGAGCAGAGACCTGATGGGAGAAGAGTGTTGAATATTTGAGGGGAATAGGCTAGGTCAGGAAGCTGAGCCATGGAGTGCACAGAGCAGAATCCAGCTCTCGCAGACATTTTATGCTCAGACAACCTATCTTCATCTCAGGCATTAGCTTATCTCCCGATTCTCTTCTCTAATTCTCATCCCTGTATATGTCTAACAGGAGAGCTCTCAATCCTCCTCAAAATACTGCTTCTGCAAACTCCAGATCCTCCATGTCATCATTATCAGAGGAAATACTTTCCTGCCTCTCAGGCATGCACTCCTTTTTATGTTGTACATTAGGGACCTCCTCCAGAAAACCTTAGCATTCAGCTAAGGCCCAGACCATGTTAGTCACTTCCCTCCTACTGCACTTTCTGGTCCAAACTAAGTCATAGCTGCTATAATAGTCCAGGATAAAAATGAAGAGGCTGAAATAAGGAGATGGGAAGGACAGGTCAGGTAACTTTACTTAAAGTTTTCAGCAACAACCAGTTATATCTTTGCAGCATAGTCTTATAGTAGTCTTATAGACCATGGGTCCCCAACCCCTGTGCCACAGACTGGTACTAGTCCATGGCCTCTTAGGAACTGGGATGCACAGCAGGAGGTGAGCGGTAGGTAAGGAGAGCATTATTGCCTGAGCTCTGCCTTCTGTCAGATCAGCTGGGGCATTAGATTCTCATAGGAGCAAAAACCTGCTGTGAACTACACATGCAAGGGATGTAGGTTGTGCACTCCTTATGAGAATCTGATGCATGGAGTAGGGGTGAGGAGATGTGAAATTTAGTACTAGATATGCTGCTTATTTCCTCCATGACCATTTGGGGACTCAGTTTCCCAAAATCATCATTCTAAGGTCCTCTCAGGATACAGGTGTGGCCTGCCACATAGATAACAGCCCTGATTGAATACTGTGTAGGTATGGAGCCCCCATGCACTTTTGGGGGAGACAAAGTCTTCCTTTTGTTGTTTGCTGACATCTTGGCTATGAAGGCAGGAAACAAACATAAAACGACGTGTAAGGACTGGGCAAAGCACTCATGCCAAGCAGGTTCAAGGGTGTTGGGCAGAAGACCAGATAAGCAGAGTCAGATGGTGAATGGAATTAGAGGTACATTTGAATGGACACTGGAAAGAGGGAAGGTTGATGGATTCTCAGGCATTTTAATACAGAATAGGCAAACTGTGGGATTGAGGACAAATAAACAGGAGGGCCAGGTGTGGGCAGCAGGATAGGCCACTCAGGCAGCAGAGAGCCCTGTTTGGAATTGCAGCATATTTGCTTACGGTAAGGGTGGCAGCACGTATAAGAGGACATTCTTTTATTTATCCAAGAAATAGCAAGTGCCTATATGGGGTATAGTTGTGGTAAAGACATAAAAGAGTCGTTTCATCATGGGGCTTCCATGCGTCCATCCCAAAGCTAAGTCCTGCAGAAAATGCACAGCTATATGTTAGACTTTGAGGCAGAGTTTCTAATAAGCTTTTATTCTGACCTAGGTAACAAAAAGTGATGGGAAATTTCATAGAATTTCCATCTGTGGAGGTAAATCTCAGTTTGGATCATAGGGTGGTATATTATGCAGTGGGAAGGAAGGAGTAAGTTTCTCCAGGAAGGGAATCATTCATGCATTCATTTAAAATAGCACTTTTCTTTTCCTAGTGCTGTTCTTTATGGACACAAAAGCGGGAACAACAGACACTGGGGCCTATCTGGAGGTGGAGGGTGGGAGGAGGGAGAAGAGCAGAAAAAATAACTATTGGGTATTAGGTTTAGTACCTGAGTGATGGAATAACCTGTATAACAAACCCCCATGACACACATTTACCTATATAACAAACCTACACATGTACCCTTGAACCTAAAATAAAAGTTTAAAAAGGTTAAAAACAAAAAGGCACTTATTGAGTATCAACCATGTTTAGTAAAGTCTGAATATAGAAATGAATAAAGTCACAGCCTTTGTACTCAAATAATTCATGGCCTGATGAATTGATAGATACATGCAAAGGTAACATAGATGGTACCCTCATTGTGGAATTTGATTCAACGCATTAGTGAATCTTCATTGAAATGAGTGGGAACATCTTCCTGGAAGAATCTGAAAAGACTTCACCAAGAAGGTGGCAGGATCTTGATTAGATATGAAAGGAGGCAGAGGAAAGAATTCCAGATAAATAGTATGAGCTACAAACATTACCCTTTCAGGAAATGGTGGATAACCCAGTGTGGTTTAAACTAGGATGAATATTTCGGGGACTAAAAGGAGTAAGGCCAAAAATTTAGGCAGGAATAGGTTTTTCAGAAGTGTTTAGTGATTTTTATTTTTCTTGTAGCAATGAGATCCTATAAGTGGTTTTCAGCAGGGAAGTGTTAGGTTGGCACAAAAGCAATTGTGTTTTCTGCATAAAAAGTAATGGCAAAAACCGCAATTACTTTTGCACCAAACCAATAAACTATGTGGTCTGTCACACGGTAGTGGATGAGGTGAGCAGGGGTAGAAAACTAAGGAAGTTTTTATACTGACAGGAAAGAGATGATGATATGTCAATTATGGAAGGCACAGGACACGGAGAGAACAGTATGAGACAATTCAGGGGCAGCATCAAGGGCCACTATCACTGACTGAGAAAGAACTCTGTGAGCTCCAGCATTTGTGGAAGGCCATATGCCTGGAGAATAATGAAGGGAGAAGTGGAAGAGATGAGGCTGAAAAGTGAGTAGTGACCAGACCATGCAGGATCTTGTAAGCCAGAGTTAGAATGTGCATTCCATCCTAAGTACAATGGTAGCCCATGAAGGCTTTAGTGAAGACCTCACATGATAGAACTTGCTTTCTTAAATGGCCTTTTTGGTTGCAGTACAGAGAATGAATTATTTTAGAGGGTACAAAATTCCATACCACTGAGAAGAGTTAGGAGACTTTTGTAGTCCAGATGAAAGATGATGGTGACCTAAATAAGAGTGCTTGGCAAGGCACACAAAAAAGAGTAGGGACTGGGATATATTATAGGTTGATCACACTTGCCTTTTGAAATTGGATATAAAGAATGAGGAAGGGGACTGAATCAAGGATTACCCCCTGGGTTTCTGACCTAGCTGTGGGATGGATGGTCATAATACATACTAAGATGGGCAAGGCATGGAGAGGGAAGAGTTTGTGGAGAGAGATTTCTGTTTTGGCCCTATTTCATTTGAGATGCCTGTGAGACCTCGAAGTGGAGCTATCCAGTGGGAAGTAGGATATGCTAGTCGGGAACTCAGAGTAGAAGTTATACATTTGAGCATTCCCTGAATATTGGTTTCTCTTGGCATTTTTACCACCGAAGAGAGCACCGAGAGAAGTATGAGAATAAAAGGGGAACAAAAAGAGAAGAAAAAAGAAGGGGGGGAATAAATAAGCAATAAGCAATGATAAGATCATATAAGGGGAGTAGAGGAGATGGGAGCTAGATTGGAAGGAATTTAAAATTAAGAGATGAGGAAGTAGAGAATTAATTACTCAACTTTTTCAACAAATGTTGCTGTGAGGGAAAACAGTTGAGGGGTGTTAGATGAAGGGAGATGTAAGGCCAAGGAATACAGGACTGTGCTCATGTCAAGAAAAACATTTTTAAAAAAGGGGCAGATCTGAGTGGGAGGGGGAATATTGTAATGACAAATAACATTTTACAATGCTTTACAGTTTACAGATACTCTTCTCATGATTTTATCTTTCCTCACAATGAAGCAGTAAAATTGTCATGGAAGGTATGGTTATGCCTTCATCTATAGGTGAGGAACCTAAATCTTCAAAAATTTCAGTGATTAATACTAGTTTCTATTGGTAGGCTGATGGTTCAATCATTACTTAAACCCAAGTCTTCAGATTCTAATTTTTTTCCTATATCATGGTAATGAGTTTGAGTTCTATTTCTGTTAATTTGAATATGCTGGATTTATACTTCTTAGGAAGCAATGAGGTAGAAGCAGAAGAGTGTAGTGATTTAAGACATTGGATTGGGAGGCAGCAAACCAGAGTTCTCAAAGCCCAAGTTTCATCTTTGACGTTTTCCAATTGTTCTAATTGTTAGTGACTTAATCTTTTGTTTTCTCAATTCATAAGTATCCACATTTACTGAGCACTCTGTTTCAGATTTGTTCTAAGTGTTTTAAAAGATCTCAAAATCCTCAAAGGAAAGTTTTTAGGCGGGAACTGAAAAAAAATGTGGCACAGATCAAAAATATTGGAAGGAAATGTTTAAACATTTTCAAGGGAAATGACAACAAAAGGTGGAAAAAGAATATAAGGACCCCAGATGGAAAAATAGTGTGAAGGGAATAGGTCAGTCTTGCAAAAAGGTGAGTGTGGGGCATCTCTTCTTCTGAATGTCGTGAAGGCCAGGAAGGAAGAAGCATGTAGAGATGAAGGTTAAACTGCAGTTAGGTGAAAGAGAACAACAAAAGGGCTTCTCGTGTTCTCAAGTTACCTGGAGGTAGGGCTTAGTTGGAGGGATATCTGAGTATCAAATAAGGACCTACGAAACCCCCGCTAGAAAAAAAATCTAAAGAACTTGTAGGGAAGTAAATTATTAGAAAGTGCTAAATACATTTATTTTTCATATGACCAAGATTGACATTTCACCAAGATTGACATTTCAGGGCAGAAACTCTTTCATAATTGGGAGTGTAGTTTGAGTTGGAAGACAATAGGAAGACAGTGATGGTAAATGTTTATGGGTATGATTTGAATTAAGCAGCAATCTATATTCTTTACAAAGTTGCTTTTGGCCACATGCAGACCACAAAAGGCTCTTCCTCCACTTGATTTCTCAATAAGGCTGCTTTGTAATACTAGCTTTATTGGAATTAAATGTCCTGAGCACCCAGTGATTTTATAGGCCCTTAAGGGCAAGGATCATGCATAATATTTCATGATACATACGATTATTTTCTAATTTCTTTTAATGTCTAAAAATGGGGATAAGAGCTAATCTTCTCACAAGAATGATCAGAGCTTGAATGTGAGCATTGTAATTCTGCTGATATTGAATATTCTCTGGAAGGGCCCTGTGGAAGCAGATAAGGAGGAAGAGAATTCCCAGGAGCCATGTCAGCCTCCAATATCACCTCAACACATCCAGCTGCCTTCTTGTTGATGGGGATTCCAGGCCTGGAGCACCTGCACATCTGGATCTCCATCCCCTTCTGCTCAGTATATACACTGGCCCTGCTTGGAAACTCCACCCTTCTTCTCATCACTCAGGCTGATGCAGCCCTCCATGAGTCCATGTACCACTTTCTGGCCATGTTGGCAGCCATCGACCTGGTTCTTTCCTCCTCAACACTCCCCAAAATGCTTGCCATATTCTGGTTCAGGGATCGGGAGATCAACTTCTTTGCCTGTCTGGCCCAGATGTTCTTTCTACACTCCTTCTCCATCATGGAGTCAGCAGTGCTGCTGGCCATGGCCTTTGACCGCTATGTGGCTATCTGCAAGCCACTGCACTACACCACGGTCCTGACTGGGTCCCTCATCACCAAGATTGGCATGGCTGCTGTGGTCCAGGCTGACACTAATGACTCCACTCCCCTTCCTGCTGAGACGCTTCTACTACTGCCAAGGCCCAGTGATTGCCCACTGTTACTGTGAACACATGGCTGTAGTGAGGCTGGTGTGTGGGGACACCAGCTTCAACAATATCTATGGCATTGCTGTGGCCATGTTTATTGGAGTGTTAGATCTATTCTTTACCATCCTATCTTATATTTTTATCCTTCAGGCAGTTCTACAACTCTCCTCTCAGGAGGTCTGCTATAAAGCATTTGGGACATGTGTCTCTCACATAGGTGCCATCCTAGCCTTCTACACACCTGTGGTCATCGCTTCAGTCATGCACCATGTGGCCTGCTGTGCTGCCTCACACATCCACATTCTCTTCGCCAATTTCTCTCTGCTCTTCCCACCCGTGGTCAATCCCATCATCTATGGTGTTAAGACCAAGCAGATCTGTGACAGTCTTGGGAGTATTCCCAAGAAAGGATATGTGAATAGAGAGTGAGGGATAAGTGGAAAAAGAATGGGGCACAGTGAATGCTGTAGTGGGCCAGGGCTGTGATGAGAATAGAAGGCTGCTAGACTCCATGTTTAGTTCTTTTCTTGTATTATGAAAGGATAAATGATGTCCTGAAGCTCAGTGCCAACAGTCTGTTTAGAATTTGTGGATCTTTGCCCTCTGGTAGCCTCTGGATTGAACTTGGTGACTGTGCTGTCTCCTCACAGAACCCTGACTCCTGTCAGTAAACTTGATAGTCTTGACCCTCTGGCCTCATGGTGACTTTGCTGAAGGACACAAAGATGCTCCCAAGTTCATTTGCTTAAGAGAGGCTGTGAAAAATCTGAATTTCTATCTCTGACTCATTGGAAATTTGGTGAATTATCCACTCAGATTCCTGAGTTAGGACCCCTACTCCATCCAGTGCAGGAATTCTGCTTTAACAGTCGATCCCTAGACTCTACCTAAACACTGTCAGTCCTGGTACACGTGCATCCTTTAAGCCTATTTATTCCAAGTGAGACAGCTCTGCTTGTTAGAAGGTTATTCCTTCAACTAAACCAGTCTGTATTCTTTGACTTCTCTTTTTTTTTTTATTTTTTACTTTTTTTAAAAAATTATACTTTAAGTTCTAGGGTACATATGCATAATGTGCAGGTTTGTTACATATGTATACCTGTGCCATGTTGGTGTGCTGCACCCATCAACTCGTCAGCACCCATCAATTCATCATTTATATCAGGTATAACTCCCCAATGCAATCCCTCCCCCCTACCCCCTTCCCATGATAGGCCCCAGTGTGTGATGTTCCCCTTCCCGAGCCCAAGAGAACTCATTGTTCAGTTCCCACCTATGAGTGAGAACATGCGGTGTTTGGTTTTCTCTTCTTGTGATAGTTTGCTAAGAATGATGGTTTCCAGCTGCATCCATGTCCCTACAAAGGATGCAAACTCATCCTTTCTTATGGCTGCATAGTATTCCATGGTGTATATGTGCCACATTTTCTTAATCCAGTCTGTCACAGATGGACATTTGGGTTGATTCCAAGTCTTTGCTATTGTGAATAGTGCCGCAATAAACATACGTGTGCATGTGTCTTTGTAGTAGAATAATTTATAATCCTTTGGGTATATACCCAGTAGTGGGATGGCTGGGTCATATGGTACATCTAGTTCTAGATCCTTGAGGAATTGCCATACTGTTTTCCATAATGGTTGAACTAGTTTACAATCCCACCAACAGTGTAAAAGTGTTCCTATTTCTCCACATCCTCTCCAACACCTGTTGTTTCCTGATTTTTTAATGATTGCCATTCTAACTGGTGTGAGATGGTATCTCATTGTGGTTTTGATTTGCATTTCTCTGATGGCGAGTGATGATGAGCATTTTTTCATGTGTCTGTTGGCTGTATGAATGTCTTCTTTTGAGAAATGTCTGTTCATATCCTTTCCCCACTTTTTGATGGGGTTGTTTTTTTCTCGTATATTTGTTTGAGTTCTTTGACGATTCTGGAAATGAGCCCTTTGTCAGATGAGTAGATTGCAAAAATTTTCTCCCATTCTGTAGGTTGCCTGTTCACTCTGATGGTAGTTTCTTTTGCTGTGCAGAAGCTCTTTAGTTTAATGAGATCCCATTTGTCAATTTTGGCTTTTGTTGCCGTTGCTTTTGGTGTTTTAGACATGAAGTCCTTGCCCATGCCTATGTCCTGAATGGTACTACCTAGATTTTCTTCTAGGGTTTTTATGGTATTAGGTCTAACATTTAAGTCTCTAATCCATCTTGAATTAATCTTCGTATAAGGAGTAAGGAAAGGATCCAGTTTCAGCTTTCTACTTATGGCTAGCCAATTTTCCCAGCACCATTTATTAAATAGGGAATCCTTTCCCCATTTCTTGTTTCTCTCAGGTTTGTCAAAGATCAGATGGCTGTAGATGTGTGGTATTATTTCTGAGGACTCTGTTCTGTTCCATTGGTCTATATCTCTGTTTTGGTACCAGTACCATGCTGTTTTGGTTACTGTAGCCTTGTAGTATAGTTTGAAGTCAGGTAGCGTGACGCCTCCAGCTTTGTTCTTTTGACTTAGGATTGTCTTGGCAATGCAGGCTCTTTTTTGGTTCCATATGAACTTTAAAGCAGTTTTTTCCAATTCTGTGAAGAAACTCATTGGTAGCTTGATGGGGATGGCACTGAATCTATAAATAACCTTGGGCAGTATGGCCATTTTCACGATATTGATTCTTCCTATCCATGAGCATGGTATGTTCTTCCATTTGTTTGTGTCCTCTTTGATTTCACTGAGCAGTGGTTTGTAGTTCTCCTTGAGGAGGTCCTTTACATCCCTTGTAAGTTGGATTCCTAGGTATTTTATTCTCTTTGAAGCAATTGTGAATGGAAGTTCATTCCTGATTTGGCTCTCTGCTTGTCTGTTACTGGTGTATAAGAATGCTTGTGATTTTTGCACATTAATTTTGTATCCTGAGACTTTGCTGAAGTTGCTTATCAGCTTAAGAAGGTTTTGGGCTGAGACGATGGCGTTTTCTAAGTATACAATCATGTCATCTGCAAACAGGGACAATTTGACTTCTTCTTTTCCTAACTGAATACCCTTGATTTCTTTCTCTTGCCTGATTGCCCTAGCCAGAACTTCCAACACTATGATGAATAGGAGTGGTGAGAGAGGGCATCCCTGTCTTGTGCCAGTTTTCAAAGGGAATTTTTCCAGTTTTTGCCCATTCAGTATGATATTAGCTGTGGGTTTGTCATAAATAGATAGCTCTTATTATTTTGAGGTACATTCCATCAATACCGAATTTGCTGAGCGCTTCTAGCATGAAGGGCTGTTGAATTTTGTCAAAAGCCTTTTCTGCATCTATTGAGATAATCATGTGGTTCTTGTCTTTGGTTCTGTTGATATGCTGGATTACGTTGATTGATTTGCGAATGTTGAACCAGCCTTGCATCCCAGGGATGAAGCCCACTTGATCATGGTGGATAAGCTTTTTGATGTGCTGCTGAATCCGGTTTGCCAGTATTTTATTGAGGATTTTTGCATCGATGTTCATCAGGGAGATTGGTCTAAAATTCTCTTTTTTTGTTGTGTCTCTGCCAGGCTTTGGTATCAGGATGATGCTGGCCTCATAAAATGAGTTAGGGAGGATTCCCTCTTTTTCTATTGATTGGAATAGTTTCAGAAGGAATGGTACCAGCTCCTCCTTGTACCTCTGGTAGAATTCAGCTGTGAATCCATCTGGTCCTGGGCTTTTTTTGGTGGGCAGGCTATTAATTGTTGCCTCAATTTCAGAGGCTGCTATTGGTCTATTCAGGGATTCAACTTCTTCCTGGTTTAGTCTTGGAAGAGTGTACGTGTCCAGGAAATTATCCATTTCTTCTAGATTTTCTAGTTGATTTGCGTAGAGGTGTTTATAGTATTCTCTGATGGTAGTTTGTATTTCTGTGGGGTCGGTGGTGATATCCCCTTTATCATTTTTTATTGCGTCTATTTGATTCTTCTCTCTTTTATTCTTTATTAGTCTTGCTAGTGGTCTGTCAATTTTGTTGATCTTTTCAAAAAACCAACTCCTGGATTCATTGATTTTTTGGAGGGTTTGTTGTGTCTCTATCTCCTTCAGTTCTGCTCTGATCTTAGTTATTTCTTGCCTTCTGCTAGCTTTTGAATGTGTTTGCTCTTGCTGCTCTAGTTCTTTTAATTGTGATGTTAGTGTGTCAACTTTAGATGTTTCCAGCTTTCTCTTGTGGGCATTTAGTGCTATAAATTTCCCTCTACACACTACTTTAAATGTGTCCCAGAGATTCTGGTATGTTGTATCTTTGTTCTCATTGGTTTCAAAGAACATCTTTATTTCTGCTTTCATTTTGTTATGTACCCAGTAGTCATTCAGGAGCAGGTTGTTCAGTTTCCATGTAGTTGAGCGGTTTTGATTGAGTTTCTTAGTCCTGAGTTCTAGTTTGATTGCATTGTGGTCTGAGAGACAGTTTGTTATAATTTCTGTTCTTGTACATTTGCTGAGGAGTGCTTTACTTCCAATTATGTGGTCAATTTTGGAATAAGTGTGATGTGGTGCTGAGAAGAATGTATATTCTGTTGACTTGGGGTGGAGAGTTCTATAGATGTCTATTAGGCATGCTTGGTGCAGAGATGAGTTCAATTCCTGGATATCCTTGTTAACTTTCTGTCTCATTGATCTGTCTAATGTTGACAATGGAGTGTTGAAGTCTCCCATTATTATTGTATGGGAGTCTAAGTCTCTTTGTAAGTCTCTAAGGACTTGCTTTATGAATCTGGGTGCTCCTGTATTGGGTGCATATATATTTAGGATAGTTAGCTCTTCCTGTTGAATTGATCCCTTTACCATTATGTAATGACCTTCTTTGTCTCTTTTGATCTTTGATGGTTTAAAGTCTGTTTTATCAGAGACTAGGATTGCAACCCCTGCTTTTTTTTGTTCTCCATTTGCTTGGTAGATCTTCCTCCATCCCTTTATTTTGAGCCTATATATGTCTCTGCATGTGAGATGGGTCTCCTGAATACAGCAGACTGATGGGTCTTGACTCTTTATCCAGTTTGCCAGTCTGTGTCTTTTAATTGGAGCATTTAGTCCATTTACATTTAAGGTTAATATTGTTATATGTGAACTTGATCCTGCCATTATGATATTAACTGGTTATTTTGCTCATTAGTTGATGCAGTTTCTTCCTAGCCTTGATGGTATTTACATTTTGGCATGTTTTTGCAATGGCTGGTACCGGTTGTTCCTTTCCATGTTTAGGGCTTCCTTCAGGGTCTCTTGTAAGGCAGGCCTGGTGGTGACAAAATCTCTAAGCATTTGCTTATCTGTAAAGGATTTTATTTCTCCTTCACTGATGAAACTTAGTTTGGCTGGATATGAAATTCTGGGTTTAAAATTATTTTCTTTAAGAACGTTGAATATTGGCCCCCACTCTCTTCTGGCTTGTAGAGTTTCTGCTGAGAGATCTGCTGTTAGTCTGATGGGCTTCCCTTTGTGGGTAACCCGACCTTTCTCTCTGGCTGCCCTTAAGATTTTTTCCTTCATTTCAACTTTGGTGAATCTGGCAATTATGTGTCTTGGAGTTGCTCTTCTGGAGGAGTATCTTTGTGGCGTTCTCTGTATTTCCTGAATTTGAATGTTGGCCTGCCCTACTAGGTTGGGGAATTTCTCCTGGATGATATCCTGAAGGGTGTTTTCCAACTTGTTTCCATTCTCCCCCTCACATTCAGGCACCCCAATCAGACGTAGATTTCGTCTTTTTACATAATCCCATACTTCTTGCAGGCTTTGTTCATTTCTTTTTCTTCTTTTTTCTTTTGGTTTCTCTTCTCGCTTCATTTCATTCATTTGATCCTCAATCGCTGATACTCTTTCTTCCAGTTGATCGAGTCGGTTACTGAAGCTTGTGCATTTGTCACGTATTTCTCGTGTCATGGTTTTCATCTCTGTCATTTCATTTATGACCTTCTCTGCATTAATGATTCTAGCTATCAATTCTTCCACTTTTTTTTCAAGATTTTAAGTTTCTTTGCGCTGGGTACATAATTCCTCCTTTAGCTCTGAGAAGTTTGATGGACTGAAGCCTTCTTCTCTCATCTCGTCAAAGTCATTCTCCGTCCAGCTTTGATCCGTTGCTGGCGATGGGCTGCGCTCCTTTGCAGGGGGAGATGCGCTCTTATTTTTTGAATTTCCAGCTTTTCTGCCCTGCTTTTTCCCCATCTTTGTGGTTTTATCTGCCTCTAGTCTTTGATGATGGTTACGTACTGATGGGGTTTTGGTGTAGGTGTCCTTCCTGTTTGATAGTTTTCCTTCTAACAGTCAGGACCTTCAGCTGTAGGTCTGTTGGAGACTGCTTGAGGTCCACTCCAGACCCTGTTTGCCTGGGTATCAGCAGCAGGGGCTGCAGAAGATAGAATATTGCTGAACAGCGAGTGTACCTGTCTGATTCTTACTTTGGAAGCTTCCTCTCAGGTGTGTACTCCACTGTGTGAGGTGTGGGGTGTCAGACTGCCCCTAGTGGGGGATGTCTCCCAGTTAGGCTACTCAGGGGTCAGGGACCCACTTGAGCAGGCAGTATCTGTCCCTTCTCGGATCTCAACCTCCGTGTTGGGAGATCTACTGCTCTCTTCAAAACTGTCAGACAGAGTCGTTCGCATCTGCACAGGCCTCTGCTGCTTCCCATGTTATCTTTTAGCTGTGCCCTGTCCCCAGAGGTGGAGTCTGCAGAGACAGGCAGGTTTCCTTGAGCTGCTGTGAGCTCCACCCAGTTCGAGCTTCCCAGCGGCTTTGTTTACGTACTTAAGCCTCAGCAATGGCAGGCGCCCCTCCCCCGGCCTTGCTGCTGCCTTGCAGTTATATTGCCGCAGACTGCTGTGTTAGGAAGGAGGGAGGCTCCGTGGACGTGGGACCCTCCCGGCCAGGTGTGGGGTATATTCTCCTGGTGTGCCTGTTTGCTTACAGCGCAGTATTGGGGTGGGAGTTACCTGATTTTCCAGGTGTTGTGCGTCTCAGTTCCCCTGGCTAGAAAAAGGGATTCCCTTCCCCCTTGCGCTTCCCAGGTGAGGCGATGCCTCGCCCTGCTTCAGCTCTCGCTGGTCGGGCTGCAGCAGCTGACCAGCACCGATTGTCCGGCACTCCCTAGTGAGATGACCCCCGTACCTCAGTTGAAAATGCAGAAATCACCGGTCTTCTGTGTCGCTTGCGCTGGGAGTTGGAGACTGGAGCTGTTCCTATTCGGCCATCTTGCTCCGCCCCCCAGTCATATAACCTGAATTTTTCTTTCACTCTTCACTACCATTCTACTTCAAAAGCTTTCCCTCATCTTCTCATGATCTATCATTGAAGATGTCTCACCCAGTAGCTACACAGCAAGGTTCTTACAATCTGATTGTGATGTGGATCTAATTTATTCAATCTGTACTGCGATATAGCATATCTTAAGCTCAGGGATTTTCTTTTTGGTTTGTTTCATACAGATCACAGTCTGTAATCATGTCCCCAAAACTTGATTTTTTAAATAAAACTCCTGAGGACTTTACCACAGCTGCTGGTAGTACCTAGCTATGGAACCCATCAGTGCTAGGCTCTGCAGGAGGTGAATTCAAGGGGCAAATGTATGTCCCAGGATTAGGACTGAGACCTTGATGAATGTTCATCTAATACTTGGCTAAGAGAGAAAATGTGTACCGCAGCAGATGGGATCAAGGCACAGAATTCCATTAATCTGATTTATTCCATTACTCAGAGAGGAGCCAGAACCCTGACAAGAAAAAGAGGTAGCTTGAGACAGTATCCAAGGGTAGGGATATGGTAACCTCTCATGATGAAAGTCCGTTTTTTCAGGAGAGGCACCGGAGGCGATAGTTAAAGCAGGCTAGTCTCGAGGCTTGGCAAATAGCACCTTTCATTTAAGATTGCCTGAACACCTAAGAAACAGTTTTTGAGTGATATATGACTACTATTATGTCAATACAAATCACACAGTTGCTGTGGTGATTCGTTAGGCTGAGCCCTCAAGATACAGTATTAGGGTGATGAGGGTTTTAGGAAGGAGATCAACTGTATTTAATATGGTCTGGTCTACACTTGAGATTCTAAGTCCAGGTCTGAAACACAGGCATATGTCCATGTCCTAAGGAAAGCAAATTATCTGAAAACAATAGAAAAAAGATTTGAAGCACTAATTTAGCCTGGAAAAATACTTTTCATACTCACCTCCACTGTATCCTTAATCTGAATTCAGTTTGGCAAGAGTTGTATGGTAGCAGAAATGTGAGCTATGCTAAGGCTTTCTTATTAGCGATGGGTTGTAGGAAAAACTAAGGAAAACTTTTTCACAAGTGTATGAAGAAAAAAAAAAATAGCAACAAAGCAAACAAAACAAAAAATCCTAAACTTGAGAATGGACCTAAAATGGAACAGACAGTGGGCTCCTATCATAGTCCAATGAGGAGAAACGTGCTGTGTACAGCCACTGGGTGAGGCATCTTCAGTGGTAGCTCATGGGAGGACAAGAGAAATTCTTCAGGCAATGAAGGATGAGCAGCTTTTTACTTTGTAAATGTGGTCTTCAAGTCACACACACCCATTTAAGGATGCTATTTGGAGCAATCTACAAGTATAGAATTCAGCAGGAAAAGCAGTGTTTTGTTTTCCTATATTATAGCTATATTTTATTTAACACCTATGTACCAAGCATCATGCTAAGCACTTTTACATAGCTTATCACTTAAATCTCAAAATATCTCTGTGAAGTAAGGATTATTAACTGTTTGATGGGTGAAGAAGTTGAGGCTTGGAGAGTTACATAATTTGACTGACGCAAAATGGCTAGCAAGCGATAGAGTAGGGTTTTCAGTCTAGGAGTGTGACTCTAGAACCAATGCTTTTTACCACTTTGCTATCCTGCCCCTTGATGATGTGGGACCAATAACATATTTTGACTAGGGTACATGAAAGTATGCAGGATTTGTATGCTATATTCTGATGAAATAGAATCTAGGGGTTCCATGAAGATCAACCAATGTCTCCCAAAGCGGGTGACATCACTAGAGGAAGAAGCCTCCCCTTTTAAGGAGTCTTCTCATATGGTGGGGAAAATGTGCACATGACCAAACACCATATGAAATCATGGAAACCAATCATCCTCAGGAGAGAGTAACTAAACAGCTATCACACAGGAATGGAATGGTTGTTAATGCTGACTCCTTTATATTCAGGTTTCTCCACTTAGATTGTTACATATTATATGATATGGTAACACCTGAATGAGGCAATAGATAGTGATTACATCAATAAACAGAGATCAACAAGTGGTGTACCTCAGCTGCTGGCTGTGCACAGCGGTAGCTATCTTTGTCTCATCAAACCTGGCCAAGTGAAGCCCCTAACCTTGTTTTATCCATAGTTGTCTTGTTGACTATCCATGTTGGGGTGGATGGACACCTGGGAGTCACAGCTTATACCTAAAACTTACCATAGTCACACACTGACTACATGATCTTGGCTAGAATATTTAATCTAAATTATGCAAACTGTGTTATATGAAATGGACATTTGTCTTTTTTTACAAATGGAAAAATATACATAGATTATGAATACTACACTGTTTTAACATAGTACTCGCATATACTATGTTCATAATAAAGTGCTTAACTTTCTTTTTTTTTTTTTTTTTTGAGACAGAGTCTCGCTCTGTCGCCCAGGCTGGAGTACAGTGGCCGGATCTCAGAAGTGCTTAACTTTCTAAAGGATAAAGCTTTCTTGTTTGGAATATCTTGGTTATCAGGAAGAGGGAGTTAGTTGCATTATAGAACCATAACTTATTGGGGAGGGGGGTCATCTATAAGGTAACCCTAAGATTTTCCTTGTAGTAGTTTAATCTATTAACAGAACCAAAGTGAATAGGATCCAGGGTAAATTTAGAGAAGGTAAGGATTATACATATTTATAGACAATTTATAATCTCCTGTAAAATGTGATGTTATTCTCTAATGGTTTTATTTTACTGAACTTATTAATGTATTTCATCAATCACAAGAATGCTGAATTTATGTTTTGTCTATGCAATTTACTGAGCATATAAAATGTGATGTTTGTTCTCAAGTTCTGGTTTCAACAGTAAATTAGCACACTGAGATAAAAAGATATTCTTTCCTCTGTTAATCATTCTTTCTGTGGAAATTGTTTACTGTATAAGTATATATATCTCCATTCAAGTGATATATCTTCATTCAAGTTGACTTGTGACCACAGCTATGGATCACAATCTTAATATAAGGCCATGAATAATAGACATGCACTTGAGTGCATACCACAAACTCATAGAGCACTGGAATTGTCGATTAAGTCCCTATTGGAGATTTCAGGAAGCTGCAAAAAGTGGTAATTAACTTAACGTGGGCATGAGGTTGAGTGAGGAAGAGAGCAGAACACAAATCCCAAAAGAAGGAACTCACAATCTGATCCTTCAACAATAAATAGAAACTTGTAAGGAGGATGAAAAGTAGCATAGTATTAGAAGTCATTTTTCTGATCCTACGATACCACCAAGCTGAGAATAACCCTAGGTTTTCTCAACATCACAAATGGGAACTAATCTTAAAGGACGGCATCGTTCTTTTACATCATCTATGCATTACCAGGGAAGAAGTCTCTCACCTGTGATGCTGGGTCCAGCCTAAAACCACACAATGGAAACCCTGCTTCCTTCCTCCTTGTGGGTATCCCAGGACTGCAATCTTCACATCTTTGGCTGGCTATCTCACTGACTGCCATGTACATCATAGCCCTGTTAGGAAACACCCTCATTGTGACTGCAATCTGGATGAATTCCACTCTGCATGAGCCCATGTGTTGCTTTGTGTGTGTTCTGGCTGCTGTGGACATTGTTATGGCCTCCTCGGTGGTACCCAAGATGGTGAGCAAGATGTCTCTGCTCAGTAGACAGTTCCATCAGCTCTAATGTTTGTTCCACTCAGATGTTTTTTGTCCACTTAGCCACAGCTGTGGAGACAGGGTTGCTGCTGACCATGGCTTTTGACCGCTATGTAGCCATCTGCAAGCCTCTACACAACAAGAGAATTCTCACACCTCAAGTGATGCTGGGAATGAGTCTGACCATCACCATTAGAGCTGTCACATTCATGACTCCACTGAGTTGGATGGTGAGTCATCTACCTTTCTTTGGCTCCAATGTGGTTCTCCACTCCTACCGTGAGCACATAGCTTTGGCCAGGTTAGCATGTGCTGACCCCATGCCCAGCAGTCTCTATAGTCTGATTGGTTCCTCTATTATGGCGGGCTCTGATGTGGTCTTCATTGCTGCCTCCTATATCTGAATTCTCAGGGCAGTATTTGGTCTCTCCTCAAAGACAGCTCAGTTGAAAGCATTAAGCACATGTGGCTCCCATGTGGGGGTAATGGCTTTGTACTATCTACCTGGGATGGCATCTATGCGGCCTGGCTGGGGCAGGATGTAGTGCCCTCGCACACCCAGGTGCTGCTAGCTGACCTGTATGTGATCACCCCCGCCACCTTAAATCCCATTATCTATGGCATGAGGACCAAACAATTGCGGGAGAGAATATGGAGTTATCTGATGCACTTCCTCTTTGACCACTCCAACCTGGGTTCATGAACACAATATCTGTTCAGATCTGGAGCATTCCAGCCACCTTCAAAGATGCCTTGGAGATTTGTGGAGCTGGATTGGTTTACCTGGTACTATAAGGAATTCTAAGATGAAGCTGTAAAGGATATCTTTGTGTCACTTTTAAATTTCTACCAAGAATATGAATGAAATGTTTCTAATTTTCTGACATTTTTAATGGGTTAATACAATAGTGTCTGAATTAGAGTAAGTTTGGTATAGAATACAGCTCTGGAATTTTTCCTTCTACAGCTTCTGACCCATATTTCCTACCTACTATCCTACCATCCCCTCTGCTGAAGAAACCAAGTGTTTGGTATCTCCCCTGAAACCTGACTGATATTCTCAGAACTGTTCTTTTCTCCAAGTGATTACATGGAAGAAGCTATTAATATATGACCCTGCCCTCTGGCCCAATAGTGATCTCACTCCATTTGGGTTCTATGTTCACACCTAGACCAGGGTCCTTCCCAAGTCATATGGTTTACTGTTTATCTAGGGAGATATAAACTTGGGATCAGAGATGGTCGTAATTCTACAACACATAAACTGGAAGGAGAAAATTGGGATTGGCCCATGCATCAAAGGCCAATCTCCAAGAACGGATGAAGAGAATAAGTCTTTGGTTCTCTGATTCCAAATCACTTTGGACACCCAGGTATATTGTTATGTTCTATAAAATACCACTTAACTTTTAAATGTATATCCTATTGTTAAGCTAGTTGGAGTTAGTATACCAATTACCAGCTTTTGGTTTTTAAGCAACAGAAGGTAAGTTAATACAAGTTTGGTTTTGGAAATCTTTCTTGTTGCTTCCTAGTCCCCATCTGTATAATTTAACCTTAAGGCATAGAAGAGAGGGATCAAATATACACAGGTCTTTCTTCTTGTGGGCACCTCTCAGGGGGTGTGCTCTGGGATGAAGAGGTTAATACAGAAAAATATAGATAAAGAAGTTGAAATGTAAGCACTCTTCTTCAGGTTACTGGATGCTTACATGATTTTCGGTTTTGTTTTTCCCTTTCAGAAACTCTTGAACTGAGTAATCAGTATATGTTAAAAGAAACAGATCTCATATATAAGAGATATGTACATTTAAAAATCTTAATAAAAAGATAATTTCCTACTAGTGTTAAAATTCACAGTGTGAGAAGAAACTGTTGACAGCAAGTTACTATATCTGAGTCTTAACACTTCCTGTCTATTGATAGAGAAAACAACATTAATTCAGAGTATTAAAAATTAAATAAATAACACATGGAAAGCAGATAACACTATCTCTGACATACTGTATGAACTTAAAAATATGCCCAATACATTTCTAATTCCATAATTTCAAGGGAGTAGTCCTATACAGACCAGTACTCATATGACAATTCTTTCAAATAGACAAGCTCCTTAGTAACTTAACATCCATACCTTTTGCTAATATTAGACTTGCTTACCTGCCAAGAATGTATTCAATTTTTGAATACCAGCAGAGTAGAAATCAACCTCTTAAAAATCTGATAATGATGTACTAAGGTCCCAAAGGGTAGTAAAGTGAAATTTTTTTCCCTCACAACCCCCTACCATAAAAACAAAACAAGATTATAAGGTTATAACATTAAAAAAAAAAAGATTATAAGATTATAAGGTTGTTAAACCCATTTGGTAAGATTTTCATTTTGAAATGTCACATTATTCTTTCTCCATAACTAACCTGAAAAATTGGCTAGGTCCATTAAATGAAAGCATATTGGATGCATTAAAGAATCTAATATAAAGCAACAAAGGTATAGTCCAGCCTGCACCCCAGGCACTAATTTCTTCCCAGCATTTCCATCAGGAAGCTTGCCCTACCAGGTCTGTGTTTCATTCTCATTGTTTTTTTCTAAAAGCAGATGGAACCCATTGCTAGTACTCAAGTATTTACTGAACCACATACTTCCCAAAGTGTGCTGATTCCTTTCCATGGCTACCCCGAATGGAAACACCTGTGCTTCTTACCATACATTCAGACACTGCCCCTGGCCCATCACATTAGGCAATGTGTGCTCTCTTAACCAGTGCCTGGGATGCACAGTAGACCCTTCATGTTTGGATTTTAAGAGATTACAACCAATCTTGATGGAAACAAATGAAGACTGCCTATCTGTAGGTAGTTGTGAACCTAAGGCTTTGCCCCTATGTCTCCTTTTCTTTCTTTTTTTGCAGTATCCTGGCATTTTACCCTCTTTGCAGCCTTCTCCCTTAAGGCTCAGGTATTGCCTCCCTCAGTTTCTCTGCAAAACAAGGGTAGGCAAAGCTCGTCCCTGCCTTGCAGTGAAGGCTTACACCAAACTGGGGATGCCACTCTAGGCATTGCAGGGAGCAGTGCAGGGACTCCACCTCCACGTGGCCACCTACCTCCTGCCCTACTAGACCACTTATGAATGGTACGGTAAAAGAAATTACCCATTAAATTCATATTTGAACAGAAGCATAATTAGGTATCCTCTAGTTTTCACTGCCCCTTTTAGATAAAAGCAGGTTATTTTTGTTTTGATTCCAGTCATATGAATGAAAGTTCCCTCACTTAAATATTTAATACACACAGACACGCACACACGCACATACACACAGTACTAGACTAGGGGTACAATGGTGAACAGACAAATAAGGTCCTTGTTTTCATATGGTTCTCAGGAGGGAAGTGTAAACAACTACTCTGTAGAAAATGGTTTTCAGGCACTTAGAGCTTCAATCTTCTTGTCTGGTCTTAAAAATCAGACAATCTGTAATAATGTGGATTGTTTAACCTTACAACTCTTCTAACAAGTAATCAGAGTACCCAAACAGGCTTATAAATGTAAAAAACAATCAAACTAACCTAACAGGGTACATTGCCAATGACGCCATTTCATTCCTTCCTTCATTCTAAGTTTGAATGAATTCATCACCTAACAATCCTCCGTTTCTAGGAACCTTCCAAGATTTGTCCTAATAGCGAAAGAACAACATTGATTTTTCCTTAACCCTTTTGTGCCAAGTGTCCACAGACATTAACTGAAGTCCTTCCTAGGGACCTACTTCTCAATTATCCCCAGGGAATCCCCCGACAAAGATGCTTCTCTAATGGTGGCAGGCTCAACCCTTTGCCAGCACCAGGGTCTGTGACTCACCAGCTCATTCCCCTCCAAGCAGATGATGGAAACTTCTCCCCTTCTACTGCTAATTCTCAAGATGCAGCCTGGAAGCATGGTGGGCAGAATGATTTTATTTCTCCAAGTTTGGCCTGTTTTAACTCCTACATACGTGAACAGCCAATATAATACAATTAAAGTAGAAACACAATTTTTAGTATTCCTTATCACAGCCATTTGAAGCACCTTTCTGCCTGAAAGGCTCTAGACTATCAGGAGAGGCCCTGAGACAAAGGCACTGCTATAAGATGCGGGCTGTATCGTGGCACAGTGGCAAGGTCACCACGTGCAAAATCTGTGGCTTGCCTGCCTCTGTGCCTCAGACCGAACAAATGCATGGGATGTATCTGGGATCTATACAACAGTTCCACGAGGCAGGACAATAATATGAGGTTTTATGCTGAATTACACCCATTTTCCCAATGAGGACACATAAAACCTTCCAAACATGTGAGAAGTTTCAGATCCAAATATAATGAATGATGTACAGGCATATGACCTGTGAAGTGAGTTTGTCAACCTTGTTTCATATGAGTGTGAAAAATGCTTTATAATTTTTATAATCTTATCTTCAGCAGCTTTGTAAGAAACAACTTGCTCCAGCGGCCAGGCGTGGTAGCTCATGCCTGTAATCCCAGCACTTTGGGAGGCTGAGGTGGGCAGATCACAAGGTCAGGAGATCGATACCATCCTGGCTAACATGGTAAAACCCCATCTCTACTAAAAATACAAAACAATGAGCCAGGTGTGGTGGTGGGTGCCTGCTGTAGTGCCAGCTACTTGGGAGTCTGAGGCAGGAGAATGGCGTGAACCCAGGACGTGGAGCTGGCAGTGAGCCGAGATTGTGCCACTGCACTCCAGCCTGGGTGACAGAGCGAGACTCCATCTCAAAAAAAAAAAAGAAATAACTTGCTCCATTAAGGTCATTTCAGTTTCCCCATTCATAAAGTGAAAATACAAACTAAGGCTCACAGGTCTTCTGATCCTGCCACTTAGAGAAAAAAAGCAGGACTAGGACACTGGTCTCCCAGGAGTCCAAGGGACAGTGATTTGCCCAGCTTGTGCTCAGAAAGGGAACGGCAGTGGGGTGGCTTGGGTGGGTCTGTGTCTCCCTGCTGCACTGAATTTCTCTTGCCAGGTGGTCAGAGAGTGAGGGTCACATAAAGGTTGCTTAGTTGTAGCAAACCTCAGGGGAAGCATCCTCTGACTGGCCTCAGCACAACAACCAGCTCTGGGTATGGGCAGCATTTTTTTTGCCTATTGGGAAAGCCTATCTAATGGTGTCCTGAAGATTGTGTCTACTTCATCATCCTCACTGACTTAACTGTGACACCGGACAGGAATCAGGGAAGAGGGGGGTTGGCTACTCCACGGACAAAGTTCTGATCCTTACCCCAACAAGTCACCTTAGAACTGCTCTGATCCTCACCATCAGCCCTGTCACACTTCCCTCATGGGGTGCAATGCTCATTTGACTGGGCCTCTGCTTTTTAAAATAAGTCATTTCATGACAGACTTTAGCCTGGTAGCAATGACCAAAGGATCAGACAGAGGAATCCTTGGATTCTGAGCTCACGTCAGTTTCAGGGGATACCTGTCAGTGGCTGGGTCCTCCAAGCCCCATGGGGGCCAGGCCCAATTCCAAGGACTCTCTGGTTAGGATGGTAGCTCTCTTAGTCCTCCCCATCCAGGGAGCAGATGGCCAGAGGAGCAGTATTGTTGGTTCCAATGCTGTAGCAAGGACTAAAATAGGGCAGAAGGCGCCCAGGGAAGGGATAGCGGGGGAAAGTGAAGATGTGGGAGCCATAGTCAGTCACATTGTAGAAGGAAATGTCATGGGCCTCATAATCCATGAAAATTCCCACCCGGCGAGGAGGGACGGGCAAGGACAGGAGGGGGTACTCATCGGTGCCTGCTCGGTACTCATTTCCCTTCCTCAGCCTTATCACCCAAAATCCATAGTGGGGGGATAAGTAGACCACCTCCTTCCGGTCTACATTTTGCTTACATACTCCCAGGCCCCACTCAGACCTGTCTCCCACCTCCACCTCCCAGTAGTGCCGGCCTGAGGAGATGCACTGGCTTCCCAGGACAATATTATAGCGGTAAAATCTCTCAGGATTGTCTGGCAGTTTCTGGTTGGTGTCTCCATAGTGCACACGTTTTCTGTCTTCAGACACGATGAGACGGGAGTAAGCAGTATCTGGATCCAGGCGCACATCAGCTAGAAAAAAAGGTCCTGGTTGGTAATAGTGATATCGGGCCACGGGGCATGGGTGAGGGCTGTCTGATAAATTCAGCCACAGATTTCTCAATAATGAGTGGGTGAGGCTGGATGGAGCACCCAGAGGGCACTGAACCATTGAGGGTCCCTCCGACTGTCCACTATAGTCTCCCCCAGGATTCATTACCTGCATAGGTCTTCAGGATCTCTCTTAGCCCCAGCACACGGCAATCTGTCTTCAGCTCCAGGGAGATTGGTTCTGGCCGCTGCAAGCTCCAAGATTTGCTCCTGGTAGAGGAGGGTGAACCTCAGGGCCAGGAGTCCCGGCTTTGCCACATGGGCCTTATCTTAGTACAGAGAAGAGGGGCTTGGCCAGGTATGTAGTAAAGTGCCCCACCCCAGCAAAGCCGAGACATGATGGTTATGGTTATTTGGCTGAGCCTCAGGCTGTTTGTGTGCAGAGGTGAGAACACCCGCATGCCCATGCTGTGGGAAGGGTTGGATGTATATTTGATTCTGGGAGAGGAAGAAGTGCACACATTTTCTGTTGGACATGAAGGAGTCATGGGCAGTCTTTTTTCCTCTTTGAGCAATCGACTTGAAACCACATATTTTATAGCTTCACTTGATATACATTTGATAAAGTACAAAGAAGAAAAAGGAAAGATCAACAAAGATTCCTTAGCCATTACCATGTAAGTGGGACGAGCCTGTGGACCAGCACCTGCTTTTCTGTGTGCATCGAGTCTGTGCTCTGTCCCTACTTCTGGCTCCAGCCAGGCCCCACTATCCCCTACAGGGCTGCTTACAGGCTCCAAGGGTGAGAACATACCTGTTTAACACTTCCTGAATATCCTAGGAGGAGAAAAAAAATGCAACACCTGAGTATGTGCTATTCCTCGGAGGGAACAGACATCAAACTGGCAGGGAGTTTCTCTACGGGAAGGGAGGCAGATACCAAGAATGGAGAGATGCCATGCAGAGGTAAGGAGAAGCCTATGGAAGGATGGAAGAGCAGGCTGAGCTTTGGCTGAACTGGCCAACTTCAGGCTCCATCTCAAGACTCGCAGGCTAGAGGAGAGGGCCTAGAATGATGCCAGAGCTGCCTGAGCACTGTCCCACCTATGACACTACAACAGACCAGGTCATCCACCAGCCAGGGAGAGGGAAACAGCAGGTATTCGCTGGGGAAACACAGGATCCATGATCAGCTGGCAGAGTGCTGGCAGTCCCTACTAAAGAGTAACAGATGCTCTTTTCTGGAGTCTCAGTCTATCTTCAGCTATCACTCAGGGTTACCAGGAAAACCTGCTACTCACCTGCAACATCCAGCGGACAGGCCTCTGTGACCTCTCTTTCAACTCCGCAATCATCCTCCACAGGACCCGGCTCTGCTGGATGAGCTCACTATGGTTCAACTCCAGTTTCTGCATGGTCTCCGCTGCCTCCTGCTGTAGGCTGGCCAGAGCTGCTGTTACCTCTGCCTCCAGCTGCCGATGTGGTGGCTGCTTTTTCTCCAGTAATCGCTGGTATTTCTCAAACTCCCATACAATACTCTGTTTTCGGGTTTCCACCTGTATCTGTGGAGCCAAGATGGAAATCAGCACTGATACTTTCAGTTATCCAGTATCGAGCATACTGACATATGCATACACACATACTCTGCAGCGGTACCAACCACGTGACAGGCTATGCAGGGGCAAAGATAAAGGATACTATTTTTCCTAGCTTCCTGTTCCAGCTCCACCACATGCTTCTAAGTCTCTATTGTCACTCTTACTGACTCCAGTAGGGTCCAGGATATTATCTAAATACTACAAGCTCTAGACTATTTTCCATTTTCAGAATAATGACAAGATGTGTTACATTTAAGTCTCTAAGGCAGTGTAACTTAACTACACTGTTAGGTGGTTCATTTTCATGTTGATATTATATCTGTTCAATGTGCTGTTTTAGATTGGTTCAGTGTTACTTTCTGCTGATCAAAAGTTCTAGTAGTTTGATACTTACTGGCCTCAAATTTATTTCAGAGGTGATTTTCCAATATTTTAATAACCAGACTCTTAGCAAATATGCTCTAACTTGGGAAAGTAAAAGAGAAACTCTGCTTTACTAAGCATGATATAAGCCACGCTGTTGTGAGCTGACACACGTGAGCACGTGCTTTCTCTTTCTCATATATGAGGATACAAGACCAGAGGTTATCCCTACATCACCAAGGAGAAATTGGAATTAAGAGGTGACATGGCCTACCTAAGGCCTGGGACAGAGAAAACAGGGATTAGAACCCCAGGCTCTGTGATTTCAAGCCTTACATTCTGCCTCACAGAGATAAGAATGCTACCCCAGGCCAGCTCCAGGACCGCACAGGACGACTGACACAAACTCTTTTCCCCACGAGGCAACCTGCCTTCCAGGTGGCAGTTCGTTTCCTTTCACCAACTTCCAGCTTCCAGGCCTCTTCTTGCTGTTTCTTCAGATGTTCGAGGGCCTCATGAAGTTCCCACTGCAAGAGACAAAACCCTCATGAGGCCACCTCCAGCAGCCTAGGCTTCCTAGCGTTGGGAGGCTATGGGAGAACCAGGGTCCTTCAGGCAACCAGCCACAGTGAAGGCTGTGGGGAAAGGGAGTGCGACAGAGGAAGTAGACTGCCCAGATGACATCCAAGGTAGCTCTCTGGGCTGAGAATAATTTCAACTCCCACAGTCTCTAAATGTCTGTAAACTGGAAGAAAAGGTCCATTTCCAGCCTCTCCAGAAAAGTACCTTGGACTTTCCTTTCCATGTCAATTTTTATCCTTATCTTATTTATTTTTATCTTGCTGTCTGCCAGAACCTTGTTACTCCAAATGTAGTTCAAGTGGATCAGCAGCATCCACATCACCTAGGAGCTTGTTAGAAATGCAGAATCTTGGCCTCCCCTTAGACCTACCAAATGAGAATCTCAATTTTAGCCAGATCTCCCAGATGGTTCATATGCATATTAAGGGTAAGAAGCACTTTCCTAGAATAGTAATGCAAGGGATTTCTACTGAAAAGCATAAAGTGTGCAGACACACCATTTAATTCTGCTATTTCAACAAAATAGCAATTATTTTGTTAAAATTTATCAAAAGCTAGGTATATTTTAAGCTCTAAATATGCATGTGATATTTACAATCCCCTGAGCCTGGTATTAACCTCATTTTATAGACAAGAAAACTGAGGCTTAGAGGGTGACCTACCCAAAGTCATTCAGGTAATAAATGGTTGGGCTGGGATTTAATCCAGCCCTTTACCCCTGTGTTATACTATCTCCCTTTTCTAATATTCTCAAAAACAGAATGAGTTAGTAAACACTTTTCATATTTTAGAAATCCCTCCCATATAGGAAAAAAGCTATTCAGGGTATTTGTCTTATACTCTCACCTTCCTATTTCAACTCCAAAAAACAGAATTAAGACCAATGCTGGATCACTGGATCACAGAATCACTGAGATAATGGTTCCAATAAAGGTGTCATTATGGGCATCTGAGGAAGAGTAAAGAGAAGCCCAGAAGCTGGAAGTTGATGAGGTAAGGAACAAAAAAGGAGTCCCAGGTTTGTCAGAGATGACTTGTCAAACAAACAAACTTGGGAGAGGAGAAAAAGCAAGAAGACTTGAGTCACAGCCTCTGATCTTCCTTTCGCTAACTGGACCTGAAGTCATAAAGGACCTGAGAAGATTATATTAGATGACCTCTCTCACTCCTGTGATTCATCCATAGTTCTTTCCACCTCTAAAATAAATTACCATGTTTTCAACTTTCTAAGCCTCACTTTCGTCTATAAAATGAAGGAGTAAGTGATCCATTCAATGCCAAACGACTACTTGCAGCATTGCCAGGAGTTTGCAGGTCAGGTGTAGCCTTGACCATCTATATAAAAGCCTCATGCCTAAACTCATCCAAGGCATTCAGATCTAGTTAAAACCCAAACTGACTTCCTTTACATTCTCAGTATTGAAATCAGCCTTGGGTTAGGCATTGAGCCATGTTAGGATCTGGGATGGGGTGTAGAGGAAGTGGGAGGGCAGGAAATCAAGGAAGGTCATGAATACAAGGAAAGGTATAGCTCCCTGTATCAGATTCCAGGGATCTGTGGGTGTCAGGAACCAAAGGAATCAGCTCTCAGTCTGTGATGCTGGTGGTCAAGCCCTTGATCTAGAAATAGCCAAGTTGGCGCCGGGGGAAGACTGGAGTGGCCAGTTTCCATCTCTCACCTTGTACTCCCAGGCAACATCCTCCATTGGCACAACACTGTGGGCCTCATGCTCTAGGGACCGGCTGCAGGCCTCGCACATTATCAGGACATCCTCTTTGCAGAACATCTTCAGCTTTTCCCCATGGCACTCACACAGATCACCCTTCAGCCCCATTCCTGGATGTAGCCTTAGCAGACGGACTTTTTCTACAACATTGGCCAGCTGCCAATTAGGCCGCAGGTTCCTTGGCTGGACAGGAGCTCGACAGAGGGGACAGGTGTAACCCCAGCTCTGGGATTCTCCTGGGATCTCCCAGAGTCCGGAGAGGCAGCTGTGGCAGAAGCTGTGGCCACAGTCAATGCTCACAGGCTCCCTCAGGAAGGTCATACAGATGGGACAGGCCACTTCTTCCACAATGGCTTCCACCAAGGCTGTGGGATCCATGGTTCCTTCTCACACCCGCCTCAGAACATGAATGAAACCAGGGAGAAGTAGTAAAGGCTGAGAAGAAGAAAAGAAAGACAAATAAGAGAAAGAGGTAACAGAGGAACAGAGAGATCAGTAACAGGAATAATTAATTTCTGGGGAAAAACCACCTTCCTTTTGACCCTTTACTGACGTTCTTTAATAAGCATTGGCCTTTCCAACTGAAGGGTGCATGGTCTGAATGGGTCACATTACTCACGTCATGAAGGGGATAATGGGGATGCCTAAGTGAGTGAATATTGGGAGTCCTCAGTCTTCATTCACTTGGCCAACTCTGATTCTCCTCTGGGTTCGTTCTACTAGACCATTACCATTCCAATCATGCTCTATAAATCAGCATTATTTCTCTTAAACTTGGGTAAGTTCACATAAAATGTGGTATTTCAGTATCTGAAGTAAGGCCATAAATACCTCCAGACTCACTCTCTGGTATCTTTATATTTACATTTATACAACTCAAAGTGTCAAAAGGTAGTATGCCAGAAGCGCATTGCCTACACGCTCAATTTATTTTCTTGTGTTACACACTAAAATGAAAAAACCGTAAAGGAAACAGCAGTTCTTTTCCCATGCCTTTTAAACCCCTGCCTACTAACGTACTTATTATTCACCAAGACACCAAGACATTCTTCTGAGCTTTTAGTGATATGTTATAAGCAGAGATGAAATAACATCCCTTGGAGATTAAAACAAAGATCATTTGATGATCATCACACCCATACTGATGAAATCACTACTCCAGCAAGAAATCTGAGATTTTTGCCAGGGCCACATATGGGCATGGAACTTGAATGGTTAATGGCAGGCTCTTGACTCAGTTGGCAATATTTATTCATTCACTTTGCTAGTTTGTGTTACCAGCTAGAGTCTATACAAGGAAGGGCCATGTTGGTCCTAGTTCCTGTTGCATCCTCAGCACCTAAACAGCACCTGCAATGCAGATATTGCTGAGTAAATATTTGTTGAATGAATAAACCAGCTAGACATAGAAAATAGTTCCTAAACCCAAAATCCTTTTAGAATTTGTGAGGTAAATTGAGAGCATACATGAATAATAACAGCAAGTACTCTTTGAGCACTTACGTGATGTGCCAAGCACTGTTCTGAGCACTTTACATGAATTAAGTTGGTTTATTTCACAACCCTAGGCAGAGACCATTATTGTTCTCATTTTACAGATGTTTGGCTTGAGGCTCTGCCGTCTATCTTGGACAAATTTCTTAACTTCTTTAGCTTTAAGGTATAATACAAATTCAAAAGGAAAGAGAAAAATCACTAAAGTTTAGGGCAGTCCAGTAGCAGGAAACAGGGCAGCAAATTTTGCAGGACTTTGATATGCCACTGGCAGGGTGTGCCTTCTCACTAGACTCCCTGCCTCCTGCTTTTCTTCCTCCCACTATCACTACCAAACTGTGGGATCCAGTATCCTAAAACCTCCTTTTGGTAAATCACTAACTTACTAAAGAATCTATCCTGGCTCCCGGTTAACAAGATCTCTCCTTGAAACAGCACCTGTGCCCAGTTAGGCAAAGGAATAAACTTCCGCACACTCCCGCAAACTCCTCATCCATTAAATCTACCTGACTTGGGTTCCTGCTATTCTCCCAGTTGAAAATGACTTCTACATGATCCTGCTTTTGACGTCATTTGCCATGTGTTTGTCTATTGTCTTACTTCCCATACTAGAACTTTTTCATGCAGATAGGGTCATTGTCTGTTTTGTTCATTTCTATTTCCCCAATGCCAAGAACAGTGCCTCAAATACCTGTTGAATACGTGAAAACTAAATGTAAATGTTGAGTTCCGACTGATAGATTAACTAAGTGGAGGATGTGTTAATATCCTTAGCTAAGTCAGTAGAGACATTAAGAGATACCATCTAAAGTCAATAGAACAATAAATGGAAATTGATGCCTATTATTTAAAGCTACAAATGGAAGACCTAAAATAGCGTAGAAAATTGACAAGATTGTGGCAGTAGGAAAGCAAGTCAAAGAAATATCAAAATGATAAATCCAGAATTACAGAGGAACGCACATTATTTTGATTTAGGGTGATAAAAACATCTAAATGGGGAAAAATTAAAAGTGGCAGCCTTCTGCAAAGATCTGGGGATGGGTAGGCATTGCTCTTCAAAATAAGACCTGCTTCAATGTTTGACTTTTTATTATACATGAATTACTTTGAGAAAATTCAAATAATTAAACGTTCGGTTGCTTTGACTGTGCCTTCCGTAGGGTACAGTGAGAGTCTGAGAAGGGCATTTGAGAAGGGGGCGGGGCCTGGAAGACTTCCAGGAAGGACCCCAGTGGGAAGGGGGCAGAGGGGCGGGCGGTAACCTCCGGAGTCAGGGAGCAGCTGGGGACAGTGAGCTCCTGGCCTGGCCACAGGGCGTTGGGCAGGTCCCCAGGGCAGCGGGCGGGTCGGGGTAAAGTGAGCTTGCAGGATCTGACTTCAGAAAAGGCAGAGTTCTCTACCCACCTCCCTCCTGGGCCCGGACTGGCGCTTCGCGGCGGAAACTCAAAGTGAAGAAGCCCGGTTCCGCAGCGTCCAGTGGCCCAGCGTCAGAAGCGGCCGCTCCCGGTAGCTCAGCACTTAGGGCCAGAGAGCGCCCGAGGCCCAGAGCCCAAAGCCCGGCAGTGCAGGCCCAGTAGCCCGCAGCTCCTAGGATACTACACCCGGCTCCGGGCCCCGGTCGCAGGACGGCAGCCAATGAGCGGCCGGCTGGGCCCAGGATGGCTTCGCCCAGGGGGCGGTGTGTTTGTGGGGACAGCCAATCACAGGCAGTGACCAGGGTAACCCTAGCCAATTGGTGATGAGACGGGGGTTCCGGCGCTTCTAGGCATGTCAATGCTTTTTCTCTACTTCCTGGGTTTTTCTTGTCCCTTCACCCACTCAGATTCCCTTAAAATGTAGAGGGTTCCAGAAGTTAGTTCCAGGATAGGTCAAAGGATTGAGGCTCCCGAATGATGCCGCTCAGGCTGTGCATTGAGAGACTCAGGTTCATTTGCCAGTTTGTCTTGTTAAACTCAGAAGCCTGCGATTGGCCACGTCTGGTTCTGTGACCCAGCTTAGCATAGGGTTGGGCACACATATGGTGTGGACTCTGCTGTTCCTGGGAATATTCGCGACCTCTCATGGTTCCAGGCTGCAAGTACTGGGTTCTTAAACAAACAAACCAAACCAAACCAAACAAAACCTCTCTTTTTTCCTGGCACACTCTTACTCTTCAATACTTAAGTAACCAGCTTGTCATCACTATTGCCACAATCCACTTTTAAAGGTAAAAACAGACAACAGAGACCGAGGGTTAATGGAGAAATTGAATCCCTGGTCAAAATTGTCGTTAAAACAAGAAGAAAAAAATTAAACAACTGGTATCCCTTCCTCACCCAAACACATAGACACATGCACGCACACACAAAAACTGTTACTTAAGACAGCGATTTGGGTTTTTCTTTGTACTCCCAGGGCCTTGGCCTTCTCTTGACGCTTAGGTTTTAATAAGCAAGTGAAGGCACCTCCTATCTACGTAGAAAATAATCAGGAAATCCTCCAATTGAAGCTCGGTTCCAAATTACATAATGTCTTAATTATTAGGACAGAGACTCCAGAATGCTCATGCCAGTGTCTGAGCTCAGGCCATGGTTAAAATTCTGAAGGGTGAGGCCCAGAAATTTCCTGCAACACACAGGGCTATGAGAAAAGACAAAAGTATCTTAGGTCTGAGCTGGACCGTCTGTCTCACCCAGTTTTGGAGAAATGGCTGCTCTAATAGAATAATGAATTAATTAATTGAAATAAGCCATTTTAAACATTTATTTAACATCAATTTTTTGACAATATTATACTGGGTGCTGGGATTACAACTATGGTACATATAGTCTCTGCCTTTAAGAAGTTGAAGGTCAAGTTGGTTGTACTGCTCTGGAATCTCTGTGAAGTTAAAACAGTTAATGAGAAGATCATTTTCGTGTGTAAGGTGCAATTTGTAACTGTGACCGATTGTCAAGAACCGTGGCAATCAGGGTAACTGGGGGCGGGGGCTTGTATTCATGCGGGGAAGGCTGGAGAGAGGGCTTTTGAAGACAGATCAGTTTACTTCCAAGGCATAGAAGCTTTCCTTTACAGATATCTTCAGAGTGTTTTGTTTGTTTATTTGTTTGCTGTGAGACAGGTGTGTCCAGGTGAGGCTCTGTCTTGGACAAATTCCACAGCTGTAGCTGCAGACCCCAACCCTCTTCCCTGAATCCAAGATAGACCAGGACAACGAGACGAGTGGCTGACTGTAGGATGGTGCCCATCTGTGCTGTAGGGGAGGAGTAGCATCACAGGAGAAGCAAGAACTGAGAACTGTTTGGGGAACAGGGAAAGAGATATAGGCACTAAAGAAATAGGACTAAGGAAGAGTTAGGGAGTTAGTACAAATCTGAGGTCTGATATTCTGGAAAGAGACCAGAGACTGACTATATTGCATGTCATACAACATGCTTGCTTAGCATTTTCTTTATTCTCTTTTATTTATTTTCTTTCTAATGTATTTTCTTCTCTTACTCTTTCCGAGGAAGTATGAGCCACACCCTCAATTAGTTCTGTACAATCTTAGGCTTGAAGAATATAATCTTAGGCTTGAAGGCTTTAAAGGGGAAGAAATAGCTGCCTGTGTTAGTGGCATGTCAGTCATCAGGAGAACCTGCTAGGGGTGGAAGGAGGAGGGTAGGAGTACAGCCCAGACCATGGATAGATACCCCACTCCACCTTGAAAGTCTCCTCCTGCACCTCTTATGAAGGAGTTAATACCTCCTGTTTCTGCTATTCCAAATTGTTTTCAGTTTCCAGAAGGCAAAACTGACATCTCCCAGGAGTCCAAGCAGGAGAAGTTAGGGCCTCCCTTCCCTGTCTGCTCAGTGCTAGCCTTGGCTAAGAGAGAGGAAATTCCTGCCTAGAGGGGCAAATCTGCAGGACTTTGTTACCACTTGCACTTTGGCAGAGGAAGGAGGTCAGGGATTGGAAGGGGTGATGAGTCTAGAAGTTAAAACACAGCATTCTGTCTGGAGGTGGTGGAGAGCCTTTCTAAAGTGCTTCTGGGTTGAGGCTGTCACCTAGATTGTATATTAGGGTTTAAGTGTTCCAAGAAATTGAGAAGCAGGAAGTAGAAAAGAGAGAATAATTTCAGAAGCAGATGAAAGGAACAGTAACAGGAAGATCTAGCAAGGATGTGGTGGGGCAGTTTCAGTGTGAGATGCCATGGACAGGAAAATGACAGCATATATGTATGTGTGTGTGTGTGTGTGTGTGCCTGAGACAGAGAGACATAAAACTAACTAAATAACAAGATATATATCAGAATATAGATGTATATTACAATAACAATTGTTAATAGTTACACACAACTAACAGCAAGACCTTTGTACGGTGGGAAGCAGAACAAGCCAAATACTGTTATTGGTTTTGATATCAGAGTTGTATTAGATTAAAACAAGAAGTAGCTTTATAAGTCCTTGTATTTGATGTCTAATTCAAGTTCTTTAAATGCCAAATCTGTTTCAGCAAGTTATGATTCTCAAAGTGTCAGTGTCTTCATGGTTATGAACAATTACGCAAATAATTATTTTTATTTTTATTTGTCTCTATTTCTGAGTTTTTTCCTTGATTCTAATCCCTGATATTTTATATTTACCACTATTTTATGTTTTTTTTTTTCTGAGCGACATATCTTTCTTTCCAAAGATCTGTCTAGTTGATTGTTCCTTTCAAAGAACCTGTTAATTTGTTATTTCATTTTTTTCTGATTTTATCTGTATTATTTTTTCTTGATTTATTTTACTTATATTTATTATCTTATTTTTCTTTCTTCTTGCATTGACTGAGGAGTGTAAAGTTTTCCCTAAATATGTCAGGTTATATACCATAAATCATCATGGTGCTTTAATTATCATTTGTTATTAAATAAATGTAAGCACAGTTTTAAATTTGGTTTTCTCCTGAAATTACTTAATTTAATTGAAATTCTATATATAAATATATATAATTTATTTAGGTTTGTTAGCATTTTATAACCACGATGCAATAAGAGTTTTAAAAATGCCATTATAACTTATCCTTTGGGAAACTGTTTTGTGGCCAGCTATATAATTGCATTATATGATTGTTCAGAAGGTGCTGGAAAAGAAGGCATATTCTCTATAGTGAAAAATACTAAATAATATAGTCTTCTTATCGAGTGTAAAATGTATTTGTAGGGATTTGGCCTAACTCATTGCCACGTGAGTAGCAGACAACCGAGGGAAGAGCCAGTCAATCAAAATGCCTACTAAAAACAAGAGTTGAAAACACCAGAAACCTATTTTAAGCACAAAAAGGACTTATTAAAGAATATTTGGTAGTCCATTGATGATGTATGATGTATGCAGGAACATCATCAAATTACCCCATAGGTCCACTCTGATGGAGCTATCACTACTGCCTCCATTGAGCATAGATAACTCAGATCTCACTTCTAAACCTGGGTGCAGAGACTGACACTAGAATCTCTGCCTCTGATACCTCTGGAGGATTTACTCTTCTGTCAGCACTCTTCAACAGAATGATTCAATGTGGCATATTCGCTTTTATTTTCCTAGCTTCTGAATTGTCTTCCTGCAGGTGTGCATGATTGACAGCACTTAGACAAAATGCCTTCTCCCATGGTGGGTGATTATTCCCATCTATTTTCTCCCTTTTTGTGAGGGGAGCATACAATCTCATCCATTGCCTCATGACCCACAGTGCTTCCCAATAGCTGGAAAATGCTTTCTAAGACATTATGAGACTTGGCTATATGACCATCTTGGGTTATTGAAATAGGAATGGAGGGAAGTGTTTCAGTTCCATACAGAAGCTCTAAGAGACATTGCATGTTTGTACTGGCTTTTGTTTTCTCATTGTCACAATAAAGGCATGTCACAAAGAGAGGCTCCTGCTTCAGCTTGAGTCCTGCATGAGAAGACATGTGGACTGGGATCCTAGCAGCCTATCTGCAGCCAAGGGCATGATGTGTGAGTGAAAACATTTGTTGTATGCCCCTGAGATTTTGGAGTTTTCGTCATGGTATAAAAGCTGATTAATTAGGTAGGAAGGTGATTTTTATGGCTTTTCTTGGGGAAGAAGTAGATGCCCCAAGAAAAGGAAAATTGGTCAAACATAGGAAGATCATTCAAGTGCCAGCTACAGTGAATGACAAATACCCACCACAAGCACAAGCTCCACATTCACAAAAATTTAGAAAATACAAGTAGGTCCTCAGAACAAAATGTGGCTACCATGTAGTATAATAGCTCATTCCCTAGTCAAAGAGAAGTTTAGATCCACATTGCCATCACTGGCCACAGTCCTTAAGGAGAATTATAATGCTCTCTGGGGAGAGACCAGAAAGGAAACACAAGGGGAGAAAACAGGATTGATGGTTTCAGGCTTTCAGAATTGTTTTATTTGTCAATTGGTGTCTATCATTTGGTGTCTAGAGCCCAGAAATTAACTCAGAGTATTTCCAATTAAGAAGTTAAGAGTGACACTATGATTTTCTTACAATGTGAGAAAAATCCACCTATTTAAATAATTTTTTATTTGAAGGAAGTGGTGTATGAAGCACTTCTGTTTTCTCAAATTAAAATTTGCAATATGCCATTCTTCCCTTAAGTAGTATGCATGTTACAAAACCTCCACTCTTTCTTTTCCATCTCTTCTTTGTCCATTTTGTTCCAAGCACCCCAGTGCAGCATTGAGAGTATCCTCTGGGGAGAAATAGCTACATTCTTTTGAGCACTGTCTTAGTCAGTTTATGCTCTTATGACAAAATACCTGAGACTGAATAATTGATAAAGAATAGAAATGTATTTCTCACAGTTCTGGAGACCGGGAAGCCCAAGATCAAGTCACTGGCAGGTTAGGTGTCTGATGAGGGCCTGGTCCCTGCTTCCAAGATGGGACCTTGAACTCTGTGCCCTACAGAGAGTATGAATGCTGTGTCCTCACATGGCAGAAAATGCAGAAGGGCAAGAGGGCTTAATGCATCCCTTCCAGCCCTTTTATAAGGTTGCTAATCATGTTCATGAGGGCAGAGCCCTCCTGGCTTAATCATTTCCTAAAGGCTCTATTACTTAATACTATCACATTAAGGTTTAAGTTCCAATATATAAAGTTTAGAGGGACAGATATATTCAAACCATGTCAAACGAGATGCATTCTATTGAGCAAAAATACATTTCAAAAAAAGTTTAAGTCCTGACATTTTCCACAGTTCTTATTACTCCTCTTTTCTTTGTATTTCATGGCATCTATCACAAATTTCCAAGGACTCTTTAGCTCTTCACCAAAGTGCCTTCTTTCTGCACTGGAATTCGTTAGGTCTGTGAGTCTGGCTGTCCACGGGAGGTTTACTATTGCTGGCCACTTTCATGAGAGCTATAAAATCATGATCATCTGGTTCCTGAACATAAGCTTCTGTTTTATTCCAGAGCCCAAGCCTTCAGAGACCCAGAGACCTATTCTTGGATATATACATCGTCTGAGATTATTTCTTCTCCTCACTTAGACTTTACATTCTCCAGAATTTCTATAAATGTTGTTACCTCTTTTACTAAGTAGTAAGCTATGACTTTAACTTCCTTTAATACTCTATTTCCCTCTTTTTTTCCTGTCAGTACAAGTAGATCCATCTTTTTTTATTTTTAAAAACGTATTATCTCCATTTTTCTCTACCACTTACTGGAGTCACATATTTGCTAGATCAGAATGTCTTGCCATACACCCTCATTTTCTTTTTCTACTCAACTCCTAAGGATTTTTTTCCTTCAATTGCTGATACACTCTTACTTTGTTTCCACTTCTAAAGCTAAAACTGTCTTGTAGATACCTCTGTATCTCTTCATCAAGGCACTCTGTCATTCTTTTATCTGATGACTAAAATGATGCATCTGACACTGCTATTTCCATGCCAATCTGATTAAGAAAGCAATGCCATTCTTGTTACAGGTTTCCTTTCATTATTTATTGGCCTTAGGATTTGTGATTATTTTATTCCCGCCTCCTGCCCCCCTGCCTCCCACATTGGTTGAAAATGAAACTTCTTCTTTATCTGCTTATGATGTTATTTGCTGTGCTTGGACCCATGTTCCAGAGCTCTGCAATCTACAACATTGATCAAGGTTTAACCAAGAAATGAATCAGAGGTAATTTGTGAAATGTAGTTGGTGCCCAGGGAAAGACTATAGATAAGACATGCAGTTTCGTGAAAGTTAGTCATCTCTCTATTATGATACAACTTAAAACAGAATTTTAAAAATCCAGAGAAACATATGTAATACAGTTTGCTAATTCATGGCTGTAACAACCCAAAGGCCTAAAATATTCTTTATAGATCTGTACTTACTTTGAATTTAATTTACTCCAGCCCAGGTAGAATTATTCCACTTTTACCATTTGACTGAAGGAAGAAAACTTTCCTGCCCTCTAAGGTGAATCCCTGGCTCTGCAAATCAAGATCTTGTTATTTTGTATGCAATACCATTTGCACTTGGATGCCTAAATAAGAGGGGATCCTTCCCCAATTCAGCATCTTCAGCTGCTCCTCATGGTACTTTGCTTCCCAATGACCGAACCTGGCCTTGTTTCTCCCTCATATGCTAACTATGCAACATACCATTGGTCATCTTAACAAGAATAACTCGACAAAATGGAAGTATATTATTTGGTTCAGAGTGGTTGTAAAAGGTCATAGAGATAAAGGCAGCAGATAGACAGGTATTTTTGCTAAGGGGACAGATTTAGTGAAGAACAAGAGGCTAAAGATACAAATGAGATGTATATTGATAGGATGGGTCCTAGAAGATAGGGGAGGGCGTGGTATTCAGAGAACAGGTGGAGAAGTTATCTTGGACAGGAGAGATACCTGACTCTATATACAGAAAAAGAGACAAGAATGGGTGTAGATATGTTTATAGATGGAAGGATCATCTATAAACCTAAGATTCTTGATGATTTCTCCATAAATAAGATGTATACCAGATGTTGTTGGTGCCATGTCTTACTGCAAGCCTGTGTCTCTTATCTGAAAGGTTTCCCTTGTGTGGCAAACCAGGAATGCCAGGGAGTTAATAGTCCTGGAGCATCTCCTAGCCAGTGAAAATGGAAGTTGGAGGATCATTACCCAACTTCGTTACTCTTTGGGTGGCATAATTGAGTGGTGGTTCTACTCCCTCCCAGAAATCTCTAACGGAACTGAGTTTTAGTTGCCCATAGTGGTAACCTACGTGAAGATGTTCGCTTTCTTACTCCTCATGTAGTACAACTCTCAGGTGTGTTTTACTTCCTCCAAGAGATCTTTAAAGGAATTGAGACCCAGTTGCCCATGGGGATAAACTGATCCCTTTATTGGTTCCCTTCCCTTCTGTTCCCCTCCCCTCCCCTCTCCTCCCTTCCCCTCCCTTCCCCTTCTTTCTTGTCCTTCTTCCTAATTCCTCATCTATTTCATCTTGCAATCATCTCCCAAATAAACTACTTGAACTAAAATCAACATTTCAGTTGTATTTCTGGGCTCCCAAACTATGATAACTCAGATTACCTGCTAAGTCAATTCTCAAACAACTTCTCCATCCACTTTACTCTCTTTCATACTATTGAGTTTTTAGACACCAGAAGGTCTCCTATTTTTTTTTTTTTTGTAATTGAGGGTTACTTGTTTTGAGGCCTTTGCCAATAGCTTAATAAATAGCTTAAATTGGTACTTCCCTGACACTATAACTGTAATTTGGGATTAAGGGTGGTTATGAAACACAGACCCAGATGACCAATGCACCTCTGGACATGGAAAATTATCACATACATCCAGGAACATAATTTGATTTTTTAAAAACATATAGAATAGCTAATCCTTGAATTATATGTAAACAACCCTCAAAAGATCACTATTATTATTGATTTTGTGCTAGTAAATTTATATGCATTTCAATTTTTATAACATCTCTATAAGGATTTGTCATATTCATCATACAGATGAAGATTCTAATTTATCTACCCAAGAGCCCAAGCTGAGATCTGAAACCTGGTGTGCACGAAAATCCTTTTTTCCTTCAGCTCTATCAATGTAGCATCCCTGAGTTTGGGAACATTTTATTTTTGAATATTGTGGCTGAGTGTCCTTCCCACAGAGCTATGAACCTTTAGCATGGCATATTAGTCCGTTCTTGCATTGCTATAAAGAAATACCTGAGACTGGGTAATTTATAAAGAAAAGAGGCTTCTGGGGAAGCTTCAGGAAACTTTGACTCATGGTGGGAGCAGGCATTTCACATGGCTGAAACAGGAGGACGTAGGGGGAAGGTTTTACACACTTTTAAACAACCAGATCTCATGTGAGAACTTACTCACTATCATGGGAGCAGCACCCCTGGGGAAATCTGACTCCATGATCCAATCAACTTCCACCAGGCCCCAAGTCCAACACTGGATTGGAGATGACAATTCAACATGAGATTTGGTTGGGGACGGAAATCCAAATCATATCACACCATATAACATGGGTAGTGATATTTTGGTTGAGAAGACACATACATATGCACACTCACACATACTCATATACACATGCGGGTACAGTATATTGTGTGTGCATATGTACATATATACATGGTACATTGCATATGCATAAATATATGTATATAAGTATACATTTAAAATATACCATGCTATTATTTACAACAACTTCATCCAATTTGTCTTTATCAATCCTTTGCTTATTCATAGGTTCATAGACTGGGCAACCCTGAGTAGTGGAGAGATCACCGGCCATGCTTCAGGTTGTACATAAGTTACCTGATTTCTCCCTTTAGGCCTGTTTCCTGTCTTTAAATTAGGTTTAATAATATTTATCTTGTAAAATTGGTGTTTCCACTAAATAATGATGTATCTACCACACCTACTAATGTATCTACCATGTCTAACAGTGTTTTGCAGTTACACATGGGAACTATAAAGGAAGGAAAAACTACTTGATGCTATGTGGTACAGGATTGAAAACAACTCCCCACACTGGAAATTCGGCAGTGGTTCAAAGTTTGTGATGACTACGCTTGTTCAGTTTAAATTTGATGGCCGGTATTGATCGTCACTGTGTCATCAGCACCAGGATTGTGCCTGACATGTATTAGATGCTGAATACACTTCTGCTGAGTGACTAGAACAAATTGCTGTGGAAGCTGAGTGGAGTATTAAAAAGACCTGCTAAGAAAGGGCTCACTGCCTGGAACTTATCCTACAATCTGATCTCACAGCAACAGAAAATGGAAATGCTGCCATAAGGAAGGGAAGAGAAGTGTTTGCTTCTACTTTGAATCTTCATAGAAGCCAGCCCAACCATAAATAATTATTGGGGGCCAGACCCTGGCACCCAAATGTGCTTTGAGGACTTTTCTGCCTATCCCTGGGAAAATGTTTTTGAGTAGTCAGTCGAAAACAGGAACAAGGATCATCCCAGCCATTTGGAGATGAGCAGAGACTCTTGTAGTCCCTCTGTACTGAGAAAAGAAGGAGGGGGCAGGGGGCAGTTTCTTTCTGAGCCTGAGTTTTTCCTGCAATTTCCTTGGCTTCCTGGAAAGGGACAGCCAAAAAGAAGTGGGTATTAAATGTTCTCTAAAGCTTCCCTCTGCCTACACACGATCTTTGGAGTTGCACGTGGGCTACTCTCTCCTACACCACCTTCCCCAGTCTGCAAAGATGTGAGATGAAGGGTACAATTGACACACTGTGTAAACAATAATAATGCAGTCCTAATTCCACAGAGAGATAGCCATAGTCAGATTTGATTAAAAAAAAAAAAAAACATTCCTGGTAGAATGTACATCAAATGCAAAGACACAGAGGCACAATAGAACATCACACAACAGGAAAGTCCCTGGAGAAGACAGCAGGAACTAGATCATGCAGGGCTATTCCTGTTGCTAAGCAGTATGAGTATGAACTTTATCCAAAGGATAAAGCCATTTGAATGTTTAAGATAGGGAATGACATGATGGGATCTGAATGTGTACTAGACAATAGGTACTTGCAAATTTTAACAAATTTATTGGCCACAAAGTTTATTATAAGATGATCACTCATCCGATAATAAGCTTGTATGATCCACTGTGGCTTGTATAGCATGAAATCAAGAAAATATTTTTGTCTGTTCAGTTCAGTTTATAATTCTTTTTCTTTTTCCATTAAAAATGCTGCTCCAAACATCATACGTTTTCACTGATGTATGGGAGCTAAGCTACGAGGATGTGAAGGCATAAGATTGATACAATGGACTGTGGGGACTTGTGGGAGGGGACCAAGGGATAAAAAGACTGCAAATAGGGTGCAGTGTATGCTGCTGAGGTGATGGGTGCACAAAGATCTCACAAATCACCACCAAAGAACTTATTCATGTAACCAAATACTACCTGTACCCCAATAACCTATGGAAAAATAAAAACAAAATAAACTACAACAACAACAAATGCTGCTCCTTACCTCACTGTGCCATTTGTCTCTGCAGTGATAGCAAAGCTTTTTATGAAGGCACTGTGGTCAGGCATTAACATCCCATTTCCACTAAAGTCGTTCAAGGTTCAACCTGCTAACTTTAGTTAAGTTTAGCCTAAAACTGCCTCCTTCCATATTTTAAGTTCAGTCTAAAAGTTTCTCTTTAGTAGTGAACTGTAACCTAAAGAAATGTGTCAAGACTAAAGAGTAGGTTTACTCTTGTATCAAGCAAAGTTGTAGCCAATCTGTGAAAAATACCCTTACCCATCCAAACCCAAAGAATGGACTCAGAGACCCGGAGAATAGCAGAAGCAAGACTTTTAATGGCAGTCTTGCAAGATTGGTGTCTGGCATGCAGGCACACCTGGGATGGTTACAACAAGCAATTTATTTCCTAGTGAGCAAGTCCCTCCTCAGTTCCTCACTGACTGAATACTATGAGGTTACAATCTTCCCGAACGTCCCCTATTGGTAGTTGGGTTAAGGCTTCAAGTGTGTTCTTTAGGATTTTCCTGCTGCTTTTTATTGCAGCCCACAACGCATTGTGACTATTTCAAGACTCTTTAAACATTTGACTTATGGCCCTAGTGGCTGTGCTTAGCTGATAAGAAAGGGTACAGTTATCTAGGTTGTAAACTAGCCTAAACCAAATTCTTTGGTGGGGTGGGAGAGGGGAGTTAAGAGGGGGCCCGACCGACAGGCGCCTAGCTGTTGGGTGAAAGGGGAAAGCAAGAAGAGGGGATGGCTTAGTACATCCTGCTTCTTTGTTTCTTTGTGGCCTGCTTAAACCTATTTTAAGGCCTTTAGAATTGAAAATGGACCACCACATGTATGTTATTTTCTACAAATATCAGGCAGTCAACTGTTCAAACCATGTTCAAGGAAGACAAATGCTCAACTGTAACTAATCTGGCTGTTTCTGAACCTCACTTCTATTTTTTTCTATGTCACTTTCCTTTTCCTCTTCATAAATATTAGATCATGTAGCAGCCCCGGAGTTGCTCTGAACCTGTTCTGGTTTTGAGTGCTGCACAATTCACAAATCATTCTTTCACCAGTTAAACTCTATTAAATTTGTCTTAAGTTTATCTTCTAACAGATGGTGTTAGAAGTGGGATTAAAACTAGAGCTTTCGGTGATCCCCAGGAGCATCGATTGACCCAGCGAGGTACCCGTCAGACCCGCTGTGTCCATTGCTCCCTCACAGTAAGTGGGGAAGCAGGGGTCATGGGTATGTTCTTGCTCCAATTCTAAAGCTCCATGGATTTGTGTTTTGAGTTATATGAGTTTGAGCACATTTTTTATCTGAATTGGGCTCAGAAGTTGTGACAGAAACTGGACTGGGTGAAGGATCAGACTGGGTCTGATAATCAACTGGATTGGATCTAGTTAGAAGCCTCGAATAGCTGACTGGATCAGACAGAAACTGGCATTAAATGGCAGTACTGAAGCAGCTACGTTGTCTGGCATATACACCCTGGGGTTCGTTGTCATGCACCAGGAAAATATAGAACAGAGACATACATGAGGAGTTTAAGAGCAGAGGTTTAATAGGTAGAAGAAAAGAAAAAGAGAAATAGCTTCCTCCATAGAGGAAGGGTTCTCTGAGCAGAAACGAGCAAGTGGAAAGGACCGAGCAGAAGAAAAGACCAGAAATATTCCAAGCAAAATTTCAAAAGTTTGCTTTAACTTTCTGAGTGCAGTCCATTTAGTTCTTGTTTTGCTTGACATTCATGAACATTTCAGTTCTTCATGAGTCCCATACATTCTTTCTGTATTCCAATGTTACAATCTTCAAAGCTATTAAAAACCTGGTTTGAGAACAACTGTTAAAGTCTTATAGCTTTACTATAGCCCACCTTTTCAGAAGGAAGAAAGCAAGACAACAATTGTCTGCAAATGACAACATTTTCATGGTAGTTACAGTTAAAACATGACTGACAAAGAAGTTTAGTTATCTCCATGGCTTATGATAACTTTACCCTTAATTATGACTGATAGCATATATTCAGACATTAGAATTTTAGAAATCTCATACAATTTTGGAACACACATTAGTATTATTCACCAAAATATGACTTAAAGAAGATTGGTCATCATTTTGGGAATCTCATGTGACTAAACATGTCAAATAATCTTGTTTACCTCTCCTCTGGATGTTTCAGGGGTCCTCGGAACCATCCAGAAAGCCAGGCAGCAGGAAAGACAATTTTGAAACTTGAGGTTTGATTTTGGGATGTCTGTTAAATGTTAGAGGTTTAAAACACTGGATGTTATGAAGTAGAATTCCAGAATGCTATAAATTATTTATTTTGCCAAAATGATAACTCAAAAGGCAAAAACATTTTAGTAGCATTTAGGATTACATTTAGGATGAAAATCCCGTTTAAAGCCATATTTTACCCTTGCATTAGTGTATTAATGTTAACCCAGTTTTATTTATTTTTTATTTTTTTGAGACAGAGTCTCACTCTGTTACCCAGGCTGAAGTGCAGAGGCACAATCTCAACTCACTGCAACCTCTGCCTCCTGGGTTCAAGTGATTCTCCTGCCTCAGCCTCCCGAGTAGCTGGGAGTACAGGTGTGCACCACCATGCCCAGCTAATTTTTGTATTTTTAGTAGAGATGGGGTTTCACCATGTTGGCCAGGCTGGCCTTGAACTCCTGACCTCAAGTGATCTGTCTGTGTTGGCCTACCAAAGTGCTGGGATCACAGGCATGAGCCACTGTGCCCGGCCCCAATTTGTTTAAATGAAACCTTATAGATGATTCCAACTAACCTTAACCAATTTGACCATGAGGTGAAATCTTTACAAACTTTGTATAACCCTTTTGCTAAAGGCCAGATAAGCATCTTAAGACAACCTTGCTGTGCTTTTATTTCAATGCTCAGTTTATGAAAAGATTATATATTCAAAAGATCATTTTGAATTAATGTTTACACAGTTTTGCAAGGTTAATTTTTACAATCTTTCTATAACTGGCTTAAACCTCTAGCTCTAGCTTATCAAATTTAATATAATCCTTCATCCCTGGGCAAAATTAACATTTCTATGCTTTCCTATAATCTTTTACTAAAAACACATTTTACTGTTTTTATATGCCTTTAATATAAAATGATTTAGTGATCTCAATACATGTTGCACTGTTAACTCTTAGCAACTTTTACTTTTGGTGAAAAATCTGGTTAGTAAGTGATTTTAATTATGTACCATGTGTGTAGCTTAGGACCCAGACAGAAGTGCAGATAAGGCTTGTCTCTTTCCAGCTTCTAACGCCACGGGTCTTACCTAACTGTAATAACCTTGAACTATTTAGCAAACCTAGTATGTAAGTTGAATGATTTAGACCACCTATTTTCATTTTGATGATACTTGCATTTTACCAATAATCCTTAAGACTATTTTTACTATTAAAGATTAAACTATCTGCTTTTAATTCCTGGGGTTTCATGAGGAAAACAGAGGTTTTTTCCCAAAACGGGGTCTGTGGTGCCTCGGAGTCCCATGCTACCAGAAATTATCTTAGGGCCTCTCATGCATGCATTAAGAGTGGCAAGACAAAAAGTGGAGAAAAATAATTCAGTCGACTGAGAAGGAAAAAAACCTTTTTCTAGAAAGACAAGATCCAAGAAGGGGAAACACATAAAGGCCTTTTAAACTATACCTATAACTTGAATATCCACTTTTAATTAAGCTGAGAGCTTCTTAAGAAAATCCTTTTAAATCTCTTGTTACTAGACTTTAGCCATGCCAAGCAATTAAGATTTTCAGGTTGTGAACTTTATAAAAGATAATCTCATAGGTGAAACTTACAAGCCTTAATTAGGTTATGACTTAACCTCAAGTGTACATGGTGTTTTCAAAGGGGCGATCAGCAGCTTTTGAAACTATCATTGCAAAATTGTGACTGAGACAGTGGAAGAGATCTGACCCAACCAACTCCATTTTGTTTCCAGCCCCCAAGCTGTCCTTGCCCATCCAACTTTGGGAGGAGCTGGGTTTATAGTTTACAGTCTAAAACAAAGATGGTAACAGCCCCTTCTTAAGATATGCTTACCTCTTGCCTGGGGAACAGACCAAGAAACTAGCCATAAGATTAGAAACCATGGCCTAGGAGTCAAGGAGCTGAGGCTACAAGATTCTGACCCTCCCTTAACTGCTCTCAAGATTAGTTCTTAAGATATTTTGTAAACCCTGCTCTTGATGGACCAGCTGGCACCACCTAGATCGACAGACTGGCTTATCTGATTATGTGGCCTCACCCAGGAGCTGACTTAACACAAGAAGACAGTCACCATTGTAAAATGGTGGAGACCAAAAAAAAGTATTGCCATGTGGTTACAGGTCATGTTCCCAAGGACATGAAACAAGATGGAGGTCTGTAGTCAAGTTTGTTACTATTTTGTTGGGCTGGCTTGAACAGCAGGCTTATGGGGTCCTGGGCCTGCATTCTAAGCTAAGGTACCTTTCTTTTGACAGAACCATACAGAAAGACACACAAAGCATACCAGATTGGCTATAGCTTAAGACTAACCTCACAAATTCTTTTTCATTAATTCGAACTTTACAGAGAATATAAAAAATAATCCTTAGTATCCCTTTTGCCAGTTTTCATAGGGGGAGAGAAGCCAAAGGATAAAAAATATTTTACCCTTTTGCTGGCATGTCAGGCTTCTAGGCTCCCTTCCTCCTAGCTGAACTCTAAGCCAAGCATTTTAAGGTTTGGGGAAATTAACTTTTCCCAGGTAGGAGGAACATTATAAAAGAGCCATTTTAAACTGTGAAAGAAGGAAAAACACCATAGAAAAGTCAAGGAGTTCAGATGAGGGTTGTCAAGAGGTACTGTCTCTCTTCCTATTGGGATTGTATTTCCCCTATTTCTTCACCTTTCCTATTTTCTCTTTTCCTTTTAGGCCTGCTATCGGAGACATATTGCTCATCTCAAAATTTCTCTGCTGCCTGCAGAATTGCCTGCTTCTCAGCTGTGGTTAGGGTTTGGCTTAGGAGCAGCATAACGTCCCTCCATGAGAGGTCAAATACCTAAGTGAAATTTTGGAAAGATTCTATGTACCTGTCAGCGTTGTTAGAAAATTGACCTAAGTCTCCCTTTATTTATTTGTCTAAGATCTTGTAATGAGAAGGGAACTTGAAGTGGCCCCAAATGGGATCCTCAGTTCCCCTGAAAGTTGCTTCTCTAATTTTGGGGAATTATTCTCCTTGGGCCTGCCTGATATGATTGCTAAAAGAGCTGGGTTGATTTTGCAATGCTTACAGAGGTCTAGTAAAAAGGCCATGCCCTTGGGCAAAATAAAATGAGTCACATTTTTGTTAAAGTTTCAGTCACAGGAGTCCTTGCGCTTCAGAATGCACTCCAGAGGAACTAAGTGATTGGGGCTAGTCACGCTCACCCAAGTGGCTCTAGTCCTCTGCCTTCGATTTCCTTTTGACTTCCTAGACTTGTGTGACCTACCTGGCTCCCTGAAAAATGGATCTCAAGAAAAACTATGTAATAGTTGGGCAAGGCACCTTTAATGGGGGTGGGGGGGGTGAGGGACGTGCTAGAATAAAGTCTGTATCTTGCTATTATGGCAAGTGCTGAAGCATTTACCTTTATGGAATGGTTTTGGCTAACTTCCGAACTTAAAATCCCCTTACTAGTAAGGTACCACTCTAATGGGAGGCAGAATAGGTGCCGTAAGAGAACATAGGGACTGAATGGCCATTTGTCTGCCGATGGGACAGTATTGAGACTAAAATTTGGCTACAGAGGACATTTTACTCCTAATCGTTGAGGGTAGAGCTTTCCCATTCACAGATGAGACTTTTCTAGCAGTGCGAAAAGCAAGAATTGGGAAACCGCAGTTGATGGCAAAGGACTCGCAATGTGCCTCATGAAGAGGATTTCTATTTCCACTAGGTGGCACTGTTGGCCTAGAAATACGATGTACTCAGCAGCCAAATGGCAAAGACGTTTATTGAGTTACTGCGTGTTTGCGGATCTTTCCTAACAGAACTGTTACCCTGAATTATAAAAATTCCTGCACATTGCATATACAGAGAGGATAGGAGACATAACGATCATGGATAGAAAAGAAAGGAAAATTTTGTGATGGGATAGCTGGAGATCCTTTACCAACACCTGGACGGACTGTGGGAGCCTGGGTTCAGTCCAGAAGCCTTTAAATAATGCCAGTGGTTCCTTGTCCCAGGCCAAGAAAATTTAGGACACAGACACACGTGGAGTTTAAGAGCAGAGGCTTAATAAGTAGAAGAGAAGAGAAAGAGAAACAGCTTCCTCCATAGAGGAAAGGTTCTCCCAGCAGAAAAGAACATGCGGAAAGGATGCGCAGAAAAAAACACCGGCTGGCAGCGAACGCATCCATTGTTTTAGTCTTCTATGAGGAAGAGGTGTCTGATTTTTGTAGGACTCACAGATTGGTTCAATTAGGTATGACATTTACATGGCACATGGGGAAGGCTGGTTGCCTTACCCTAATCTTATGCAAATAGGCTTTTCAGTTAATTGGCCTCATCTTGTCTGCTCCTTACAATACACGTGGCTGGCAGAGAAGGGAAAGTGGAGCCACCAGTTTGAAAATGTCTAGTCCTCAGCTTCTGCGGTATTCACCCATGCAAGCTCCCAGCTTGCAGGCTGCTCTTTGTTAGAAAATGATTTGGGGGTGCCGTTGCTATCTGCCTAAGTAATTACGTCGTAACTCCTGTATCAGTACTGCAGGGGATGTGAACTCTGGCTTTCTAAAATTTGCAGGGATTTGTATCTTCTGTGTCTTTTGTGCTCTTAGGTAGGGAAAAATCATTGGCTAAGTTGATCAAGGGGATCTGAGAATCAAGACAAGATTAAATGTGAAAATGGGATGCTTAATTACTGAAGAACTGAGTACTCCATCTTCTAGCAACACCTACCTATAGCATAGGGATGCCTATTGATGTGCTGATGCTTCTAAAAATATTTCATTATTTTTATTATCTAAGAAAGCTCTTTATAAAAGACAAAAAGCTTAAGCAACTAATTGATAAGAAAAATTAAGTCTTCTAACCTTTTAGTCTAGTTACTACCCTGCCCTGAAGGTGAAGAGAAAACTGGATAAAGTGTTTGTAAAAGGTAGACCCTCTGGTAAAGTAGGCTTCCTGTTTTTCTTTTCAGAGCTATCCATGAGTCTACACATAGAGAATGCTTTGTTTTCTCGCTTCCTTAATGGGCGTCACCCTAAATGCAGTGATTATAGGTAAAAAACAGAAGCTAAGTTAAAATGACCACCTATGGAACAAAATCAGTCTCCAAAATATACCTTTATGGCATTTGGGTGGCTATTTTGAAATGCTTTTGAAAAGAAATTTACATCTCTAAAGGAACTGTCCATTTGTGAGGGTGTCTGCCTCTGTACACCAAAGAGAGGAAGGACTGAGTCACTAGAAATTCTTACCATTATTCTTCGTTTACATAACAAGTCTTACTTTTGTTTAAGGTGCTTTTCCTGGCCATCTTGTCTTAAGTGGGCTTTTACCTACATGCTTTTCCTTTGGTCTGAGGAAATGATGGTAGGATATTTAGGTCTGAAGTCTCAGCTCCATACTTTTAAGATACAAATTTTCCACCTTGTTTCACCTAGAAGTTATCCCTTTAGAAGTGCAAATTTAGGACTGCCTAGGTAACAGTTGCTTAGGGCAACGAAACAGGCCATTGGAAGACTGATAGTCTGAATGGGGAAAATAAAAACTGTTTGGAAGTTGACAAATGAAAAATCTTAATGAAAGCTATAAGATGTGCCTCTGTCTGTTTATATGATATTTCTATGTGATTTAAGATAACATACAGTAAATAAAGCTAGTTTTAAAATTATTGCTAAAATTTTGTTAAAATTCCTATTTAGGAATGTCTTCAGAATTGTCAGTATTAAAAGTAATTGAGACAACTTGGCTTAGGTTTACTAGTCAGATAGGCTTATGCTGATCCTCTCCCTTCTCACACCCCAAAGCCTCCAACAGGCTCCAGTGTGTGTTGTTTCCCCCATATATCCATGTGTTCTCATCGTTTAGCTCCTACTTATAAGATAGAATATGTGGTATTTGATTTTCTACTCCTGCATTAGTTTGCTAAGGATAGTGGCCTCCAGTTCCATCCATGTCCCTGCAAAGGACATGATCTCATTCCTTTTTATAGCTACGTCATATTCCATGGTGTCTATGTACCACATTTACTTTATCCAGCCCACTGTTGATGGACATTTAGGTTGATTCCATGTCTTTATTATTGTGAATAGTGCTGCAATGAACATATGCGTGCATGTGTCTTTATAATAGAATGATTTCTATTCCTTTGGGTATATGCCCAGTAATGAGATTGCTGGGTTGAATGACATTTCTGCCTGTAGGTCTTTGAGGAATTGCCACACTGTCTTCCACAATAGTTGAACTAATTTACACTCCCACTGACGCATAAAAGTGTTCCTTTTCTTCACAACCTCGCCAGCATCTGTTGTTTTTTTAATATTTTATTGATAGCCATTCTGACTGGTGTGAGATAGTATCTCATTGTGGTTTTGATTTGCATTTCTCTAATGATCAGTGATGTTGAGCTTTTTTTCATATGTTGTTGGCCACATGTATGTTTTCTTTTGAGAAGTATCTGTTCATGTCCTTTGCCCACTTTTTGATGGGGTTGTTTGTTTTTTTCTTGTAAATTTGTTTAAGTTTCTTATGGATGCTCAATATTAGACCTTTGTCAGATGGATAGCTTGTAAAAGTTTTCTTCCATTCTGTAAGTCTTTTGTTTACTCTGTTGATGATTTGTTTTGCTGTGCAGAAGCTCTTTAGTTTAATTAGATCCCATTTGTCAATTTTTGCTGTTGTTGCAATTGTTTTGGCATTTGCATGAAATCGTTGCCCATGCCTGTCGCATGAATGGTATTACCTTGGTTTTCTTCTGAGGTTTTTATAGTTTTGGGTTTCACATTTAAGTCTTTAATTCACCTTGAGTTGATTTTTGTATATGGTAATAACAAAGGGGTCCAGTTTAAATTCTCTGCATATGGCTAGCTAGTTGTCCCAGCACCATTTATTAAATAGGGAATCATTTCCGTATTGCTTGTTTTTGTCAGGTTTGTCAAAGATCTGATGGTTGTAGCTTTACAGTTTTATTTCTGGAATCTCTATTCTGTTCCATTGTCCTTTACAGACAACCAAATGCTGAGGGATTTTGTCACAACCTGGCCTGCTTTAAAAGAGTTTCTGAAGGAAGCACCAAATATGGAAAGGAAAAACTGGTACCAGCCACTGCAAAAATATACCAAAATGTAAAGACCAATGACACTATGAAGAAACTGCATCAACTAATGTGCAAAATAAGCAGCTAGCATCATGATGCCAGGATCAAATTCACACATGACAATATGAACCTTAAATGTAAATGGGCTAAATGCCCCAATTAAAAGACACAGACTGGCAAATTGGATAAATTTGCCATCAGTGTGCTGTATTCAGGAGACCTGTCTCCTGTGCAAAGACACACATAGGTTCAAATAAAGGGATGGAGGAATATTTACCAAGCAAAGGAAAAGAAAAGAAAAAAAAAAAAAAAAAGGCAGGGAGTGCAATCCTACTCTCTGATAAAACAGACTTTAAACCAACAAAGATCCAAAAAAAAACCAAAAACAAAAACAAAAACAAAAACAAAAAAAAAAAAAGAAGGGAATTACATAATGGTAAAGGGATCAATGCAACAAGAAGAGCTAACTATCCTAAATGTATATGAACCCAATACAGGAGCACCCAGATTCATAAAGCAAGTTCTTAGAGACCTACAAAGAGACTTAGACTCCCGCATAATAATAGTGGGAAACTTTAATACCCCACTGTCAATATTAGACAAATCAATGAGACAGAAAATTAACAAGGATATTCAGGACTTTAACTCAGCTCTGGACCAAGCAGACGTATTAGACATCTACACGACTCTCCACCCCAAATCAACAGAATATACATTCTTCTCAGCACCACATAGCACTTATTCTAAAATCGACCACTTAAGTGGAAGTAAAACACTCCTCAGCAAATGCAAAAGAATGGCTGGCTCAACATAGACAAATCGATAAATGTAATCCAGCACATAAACAGAACCAGTGACAAAAACAACATGATTATCTCAATAGATGCAGAAAAGGCCTTTGATAAAATTCAACATCCCTTCATGCTAAAAACTCTCAGTAAACTAGGTATTGATGGGACATATCTCAAAATAGTAAGAGCTATTTATGACAAACCAATAGCCAATATCATACGGAATGGGCAAATGGTGGAAGCATTCCCTTTGAAAACTGGTACACGAGAAGGATACCCTTTCTCGCCACTCATATTCAACATAATATTGGAAGTTCTGGCTGGGGCAATCAGGCAAGAAAAAGAAATAAAAGATATACAAATAGGAAGAGAAGAAGTCAAATTGTCTCTGTTTGCAGATGACATGATTGTATATTTAGAAAACCCCATCGTCTCAGCCCCAAAACTCCTTACACTAATAAGCAACTTCAGCAAAGTCTCAGGATACAAAATCAATGTGCAAAAATCACTAGCATTCCTATGCACCAATAATAGACAAACAGAGAGCCAAATCATGAGTGAACTCCCATTCACGATTGCTATAAGGAGAATAAAATACCTAGGAATACAACTTACAAGGAACCTGAAGGACTGATTGAAGGAGAGCTACAAACCACTGCTCAAGGAAATACGAGAGGATAGAAACAAATGGAAAAAAATTCTAGGCTCATGGATAGGAAGAATCAATATCATGAAAATGGTCATACTGTCCGAAGTAATTTATAGATTCAATGCTATTCCCATCAAGCTACCTTTGGCTTTCTTCACAGAACTAGAAAAACAACTTTAAATTTCATATGGAACCAAAAAAGAGCCTGGAGAGCCAAGGCAATCCTAAGCAAAAAGAACAAAGCTGGAGGCATCTATAGTTGACTTCAAACTATATTATAAGTCTACAGTAACCAAAACAGCATGGCACTGGTACCAAAACAGGTATTTAGACCAATGGAACTGAACAGAGGCCATAGAAATAACACCACACATCTACAACCAACTGATTGTCGACAAACCTGATGAAAACAAGCAATGGGGAAATGATTCCCTACTTAATAAACGGTGCTGGGAAAATTGGCTAGCCATATGCAGAAAACTGAAACTGTACCACTTCCTTACACCTTATACAAACATTAACTCAAGATGGATTAAAGACTTAAATGTAAAGCCCCAAACCATAAAAACCCTAGAAGAAAACCTAGGCAATACCATTCCAGACATAGGCATGGGCAAAGACTTCATGACTAAAACGCCAAAGGCAATTGCAACAAAAGCCAAAATTGACAAATGGGATCTAATTAAACTAAAGAACTTCTGCACAGCAAAAGAAACTATTATTAGAGTGAACAGGCAACCTGCAGAATAAGAGAAAAGTTTTGCAATCTATCCATTTGACAAAGTCTAATATCCAGAATCTACAAGGAACTTAAACAAATTTACAAGAAAAAACAACCCCATCACAAAGTGGACAAAGGATATGAACAGACACTTTTCAAAAGAAGGCATTTATGTGGCCAATAAACACATGGAAAAAAGTTCATCATCTCTGGTCATTAGAGAAATGCAAATCAAAACTACAATGAGATACCATCTCACACCAGTTAGAAGGGTGATCATTAAAAAGTCAGGAAACAACAGATGCTGGAGAGGATGTGGAACACTTTTACATTGTTGGTGGTAGTTTAACCATTGTGTAATGGTTTAACCATTGTGGAAAATTAGTTTAACCATTGTGGAAGACAGTGTGGCAATTCCTTAGGGATCTAGAACCAGAAATACTATTTGACCCAGCAATCTCATTATTGGGTGTATACCCAAAGGATTATACATCATTCTACTATAAAGACACATGCACATGTATGTTTATTGCAGTGCTGTTCACAATAGCAAACACTTGGAACCAACCCAAATGCCCATCAATGATAGACTGGATAAAGAAAATGTGGCACATGTACACCATGGAATACTATGCAGCCCTAAGAAAGAATGAGTTCATGTCCTTTGCAGGTACATGGATGAAGGTGGAAACCATCATTCTCATTACACTTGCACAGGAACAGAAAACCAAACACTGCATATTCTCACTCATAAGTGGGAGTTGAACAATGGGAACACATGGACACAGGGAGTAGAACATCACTCACCCGGGTGTGTCAGTGGGTGCGGGGCAAGGGGAAGGAAAACATTAGTAATACCTAATACATGTGGAGCTTAAAATCTAGATGATGGTTAATGGAAGCAGCAAGCCACCATGGCACATGTATACCTATGTAACAAACCTGCATGTTCTGCACATGTATCCCAGAACTTAAAGTTTAATAAAAAAAAAAAAAACTACCAAACTATTTTCCAGAATAGTTGTGCCATTTTACAATCTTGCCAGCAATGCATTAAAGGTTGTTTATCTGCATCTTCACTAGCATTTGGAGGTGTCTCTATTTCTTACTTCAGCTGTACTAATTGGTGCATAACTATAGTCTTTTATTGTTTTGAGACCGAGTTTCACTCTTGTTGCCCAGGCTGGAGTGCAATGGCGTGATCTCGGCTCACAGCAACCTGTACCTCCCTGGTTCAAGCCATTCTCCTGCCTCAGCCTCCGGAGTAGCGTAGCCGGGATTACAGGCATGTGCCACCATGCCCGGCTAATTTTGAATTTTTAGTAGAGACGGGATTTCACCATGTTAGTCAGGCTGGTCTCAAACTCTGGGCCTCAGGTGATCCGCCCGCCTCAGTCTGCCAAAGTGCTGGGATTACAGGCGTGAGCCACCGCATCTGGCCAGTTATCACGGTCTTAATTTGCATTTATCTAATGGCTAGAAATGCTGCCTGTTTTTTCTTCTTCTTCTTCTTTTTTTTTTTTTTTTTTTTGTGATGGAACCTTGTTGTGTCACCCAGGTCGGAGGGCAGTGGTGTGATCTTGGCTCACTGCAACATCCACCTCCCAGTTTCAAACGATTCTCCTGCCTCAGTCTCCCAAATAGCTGTGATTACATGTGCCCACCACCACGCCTGGCTAATTTTTGTATTTTTAGTAGAGACGGGGTTTCACCATGTTGGCCAGGCTGGTCTTGAACTCCTGACCTCAAATGATCCGCCCACCTCAGCCTCCCAAAGTGCTGAGATTACAGCACTGAGCCACCAAACCCGGCCTTTTCATATGTTTATATGCCATCCATATATCCTCTTTGATTAAAAAAATCTCCTTATGTCTTTCGTTTATTTTCTAATTGCAATTTTTCATTGTTGATTTTTGAGAATTTTTTATTCTAGGTACAAGTTCTTTGCCAGATATAAAATTTGCAAACTCTTTCTCCCAGTCTGTGGCTTATCTTTTCATCCTATTAACAGGGTCTTTCACAGAACAAAAGTGTTTAATTTTGAGGGAGTAAAATTCATCAGTTTTTTTCTTTTCTGGATTATATTTTTGGTGTTCAGTCTAAGAAACTCTTCACCTAGTTTTATATCTCAAAGATTTTCTGTTTTCTTGTAACAATTACACACTTTTACATTTTATATTTAAATCGTAATCCATTTGAGTTAATTCTTACTTAACGTGTGAGATTCAGGTGGAGCTTGCTTTTGTTTGTTTGTTTTGTCTAAGATGCCCAATCCTCCAGCACTATTAGCTGAAATTTCCCATTTCTGTTCCAAAGTCCATAGGAAATTCAATGGAAATGGCAATTCAATGGAGGAATGGACTGTCTTTCCTCCACTGAATTGCTATTTCTTTTGAATTCAATTTCCATGGAATACCAACACCACTAAGACAGGGATGGCTTAAGTTTGGCATGAACTAGCACAGTGCTGCTGTCAATGAGTATGTGTTTGAAAAAGAATGTGAGAGGGAGGACTAAGCAGGGGAAGAGGGAAAGATACAGAGAAAAAGAAAGATTAGGCAAAATTTTAGGAGCTGTAAGTTTCATAATTCATGCTAATACATATGAATTATAATAAATTGGGAAGTAAATTGATGGAAGTTGTTTTTCTTATTTTTTAGAAATGTTTTTGATCTGCAATCAGTTGAATCTGCTGATGTGAAACCCGTGGATATGGGATGGAGGGTGGCGAATGTAACGATAACAATAAAACAGATTATGCAAATTATATGGGGAAAACTTTCTCCCTGGCCTCTTTCCCATGTAGAAGAATTTCCATTAGAGTTGAGCTCTTGGCTTCTTTCCATTCGCTCTGGCACTGAGTGACATATATAAGTGAGTTTTGGAGAAGGAAGTAGCCATTGTGGCTCAGCCCGGTCCAGGTCCTTCTGTTGAATCTACCTGGTTATAGACGGTATACATTCAGGTCTGTTCCCTGCCATTTCAGGAGGAACTCACCTCTGTGAGGGTGGGGGAGTCCTTGTGATGTTGTACTCTGATTATGACTAGCTGGGTAGGTTAATTTGGATATGAAGAACTGAAAGTAAATGGGTCACATATGAAAACTCTAACCCTCCAAATCAGTATTTTTTTCAGTTATCACACCTACATTTTTATCTTTATCTGTCTGACTCCTGTGTCAATTGATTCTGGGCCAAAAGAGGGAAGAGGTAAAATATCTTCTTGAATATCTAAAACTTCAATGTGTACATTAAAAAACCAAAAAAACAAAAAAACAAAAAACTGAATAGAAGCTGAATAGAAGCCAAGTGGGCATTGTCTTTCTGTACAACATTCTGAAAGAATCTCTCAAATTGATCATGCTTAGTTCTTCGTTTTTCAACAAATATATAGAAAGGAGAGAATAGATAAAAGACACGGAGGGCAAATACACATATTCTAGAAGGAAGGAAAGCGGGGATGAGGAAGATGGAGTAAAATCAACAGTCAAGAAAATAACTGGTAGAAAAGGTCCATAAGTTTGAGTCCAGGAGTTTGAGGCTGTAGTGGATTATGATCACACTACTGCACCCCAGCCTGGGGGACAGAGGGAGACCCTGTCTCAAAAAAAAAAAAAAAAAAAAAAAAAAAGAAAAAAAAAAAAGGGAGAGAAAAGGTTAATAAGCTAAAGACCCAAGTCTTAAGAGTTAAGATATGCCATGCTTACTTATTTATAAAATAAAATATCTATTTCTAGATAATTCCTGGTGAAATTTATAAACTGCAAGTAAAAAAAAAATTATCTGGCATGCATCTAGACAGATATACCTACACAGGAAACTAAATCATACTGGCTGGCATGTAAGCTCTACAAAAGCAGGAGTTTTTTCCTGTTCTGTTCATTAAAGTGTTTCCATCACTTAGAAGAATACGTGTCATATATTAGGCACTCAATAAATATTCATGGATGAATTAACAGCATTGAGAAGTCAATCTTTCATTGAGGTCATGAAAATATTCTTTTACATTACTTCAGTAAGGCTACTTGGTTTGCCTTTTGTACTGATATATGCAAACCATGAAGAATTAATTCTTATAAGTAGTGTGAATTTAGGGTTCAAATTTTATTTTTTCCATATGGATATTCAGTTATTGTAGTATCATTTAATAAAAAAATTCTCCTTTTCTGATTGCCTCACAGAATTACCTTTGTCATTTAACAACTGGCTGTGTATGAGTAGGTATGCTTCTGAAATTTTATTTCCATTCATTGGCTCAATTATCTATCCCTGAACAAATACCACATATGCATAATTACTATAGTTTTTACATTTTTGATATTTGGTATATAAAATCTCCCTTTGTCCCATTCTTCTAGGGTTTTGTGGCTAATTTTGGCAATTTACATTTTTATGTATATTTTAATCAAGCTTACCAAATTTTACACAATCACCAATTATGATATTATTGAGATTGTATTGATTCTATAGAAAAATTTGGGGTCTAATTAAGTTCTTCACATTATCGAGTTTTCCAATTAAAAAGAATAGTGTTTTCTTCCATTTATTTAGGTCTTCTTCAGTTTCTTTTAAGGATGCTTTGTGGTTTTCTGTGCAGAGATTCCTCTACATTCTTTGTTAGATTTACTCTTAGACATCTGATTTTTCTGTTATTGTAAATGCTCAAAAAATTTTATAAGCAAATATGGTGGAATTTTGTAAGTTGACGTATTCAGCAATCTTTACATACTCATTTCTAATAACTTATCAATAGAGTCTTTTGGATTTTCTACATATACAATCACTAATCTACAAATAATGACTAATTTCATTTTCTAACTCTCATACCATGTTTCTTTTTCTTGCCTTATAACAGGTTATTAACACAAGGAATCATTTTTATCTTTAGGTACAATTACACTCTTTTTTTCATGGGAGGTTGTAAGGCTTTGTGTGTGACACACATATCATTATCTCGTAACAAAAAACAATGGCATTGGTCATCTGAAAATGAAATTTGGATACTACAGAAACAAGAAAACATCTTCTTACAGGAAAGACTTTCTTTTTTTTATTTTTTATTTTTTATTATACTTTAAGTTCTAGGGTACATGTGCATAACGTGCAGGTTACATATGTATACATGTGCCATGTTGGTGTGCTGCACCCATCAACTCGTCAGCACCCATCAATTCATCATTTATATCAGGTATAACTCCCCAATGCAATCCCTCCCCCCTTCCCCCTCCCCATGATAGGCCCCAGTGTGTGATGTTCCCCTTCCCGAGTCCAAGTGAGCTCATTGTTCAGTTCCCACCTATGAGTGAGAACATGCGGTGTTTGGTTTTCTCTTCTTGTGATAATTTGCTAAGAATGATGGTTTCCAGCTGCATCCATGTCTCTACAAAGGACGCAAACTCATCCTTTTTTATGGCTGCATAGTATTCCATGGTGTATATGTGCCACATTTTCTTAATCCAGTCTGTCACTGATGGACATTTGGGTTGATTCCAAGTCTTTGCTATTGTGAATAGTGCCGCAATAAACATACGTGTGCATGTGTCTTTGTAGTAGCATAATTTATAATCCTTTGGGTATATACCCAGTAGTGGGATGGCTGGGTCATATGGTACATCTAGTTCTAGATCCTTGAGGAATCGCCATACTGTTTTCCATAATGGTTGAACTAGTTTACAATCCCACCAACAGTGTAAAAGTGTTCCTATTTCTCCACATCCTCTCCAACACCTATTGTTTCCTGATTTTTTAATGATTGCCATTCTAACTGGTGTGAGATGGTATCTCATTGTGGTTTTGATTTGCATTTCTCTGATGGCCAGTGATGATGAGCATTTTTTCATGTGTCTGTTGGCTGTATGAATGTCTTCTTTTGAGAAATGTCTGTTCATATCCTTTCCCCACTTTTGGATGGGGTTGTTTGTTTTTTTCTTGTATATTTGTTTGAGTTCTTTGTAGATTCTGGAAATTAGCCCTTTGTCAGATGAGTAGATTGCAAAAATTTTCTCCCATTCTGTAGGTTGCCTGTTCACTCTGATGGTAGTTTCTTTTGCTGTGCAGAAGCTCTTTAGTTTAATGAGATCCCATTTGTCAATTTTGGCTTTTGCTGCCGTTGCTTTTGGTGTTTTAGACATGAAGTCCTTGCCCATGCCTATGTCCTGAATGGTACTACCTAGATTTTCTTCTAGGGTTTTTATGGTATTAGGTCTAACATTTAAGTCTCTAATCCATCTTGAATTAATCTTCGTATAAGGAGTAAGGAAAGGATCCAGTTTCAGCTTTCTACTTATGGCTAGCCAATTTTCCCAGCACCATTTATTAAATAGGGAATCCTTTCCCCATTTCTTGTTTTTCTCAGGTTTGTCAAAGATCAGATGGTTGTAGATGTGTGGCATTATTTCTGAAGGCTCCGTTCTGTTCCATTGGTCTATATCTCTGTTTTGGTACCAGTACCATGCTGTTTTGGTTACTGTAGCCTTGTAGTATAGTTTGAAGTCAGGTAGCGTGACGCCTCCGGCTTTGTCCTTTTGACTTAGGATTGTCTTGGCAATACGGGCTCTTTTTTGGTTCCATATGAACTTTAAAGCAGTTTTTTCCAATTTGGTGAAGAAACTCATTGGTAGCTTGATGGGGATGGCATTGAATCTATAAATTACCTTGGGCAGTATGGCCATTTTCACAATATTGATTCTGCCTATCCATGAGCATGGTATGTTCTTCCATTTGTTTGTGTCCTCTTTGATTTCACTGAGCAGTGGTTTGTAGTTCTCCTTGAAGAGGTCCTTTACATCCCTTGTAAGTTGGATTCCTAGGTATTTGATTCTCTTTGAAGCAATTGTGAATGGAAGTTCATTCCTGATTTGGCTCTCTGCTTGTCTGTTACTGGTGTATAAGAATGCTTGTGATTTTTGCACATTAATTTTGTATCCTGAGACTTTGCTGAAGTTGCTTATCAGCTTAAGAAGATTTTGGGCTGAGACGATGGGGTTTTCTAAATACACAATCATGTCATCTGCAAACAGGGACAATTTGACTTCCTCTTTTCCTAACTGAATACCCTTGATTTCTTTCTCTTGCCTGATTGCCCTAGCCAGAACTTCCAACACTATGTTGAATAGGAGTGGTGAGAGAGGGCATCCCTGTCTTGTGCCAGTTTTCAAAGGGAACTTTTCCAGTTTTTGCCCATTCAGTATGATATTAGCTGTGGGTTTGTCATAAATAGCTCTTATTATTTTGAGGTACGTTCCATCAATACCGAATTTGTTGAGCGTTTTTAGCATGAAGGGCTGTTGAATTTTGTCAAAAGCCTTTTCTGCATCTATTGAGATAATCATGTGGTTCTTGTCTTTGGTTCTGTTGATATGCTGGATTACGTTGATTGACTTGCGAATGTTGAACCAGCCTTGCATCCCAGGGATGAAGCCCACTTGATCATGGTGGATAAGCTTTTTGATGTGCTGCTGAATCCGGTTTGCCAGTATTTTATTGAGGATTTTTGCATCGATGTTCATCAGGGAGATTGGTCTAAAATTCTCTTTTTTTGTTGTGTCTCTGCCAGGCTTTGGTATCAGGATGATGCTGGCCTCATAAAATGAGTTAGGGAGGATTCCCTCTTTTTCTATTGATTGGAATAGTTTCAGAAGGAATGGTACCAGCTCCTCCTTGTACCTCTGGTAGAATTCAGCTGTGAATCCATCTGGTCCTGGGCTTTTTTTGGTGGGCAGGCTATTAATTGTTGCCTCAATTTCAGAGGCTGCTATTGGTCTATTCAGGGATTCAACTTCTTCCTGGTTTAGTCTTGGAAGAGTGTACGTGTCCAGGAAATTATCCATTTCTTCTAGATTTTCTAGTTGATTTGCGTAGAGGTGTTTATAGTATTCTCTGATGGTAGTTTGTATTTCTGTGGGGTCGGTGGTGATATCCCCTTTATCATTTTTTATTGCGTCTATTTGATTCCTCTCTCTTTTCTTCTTTATTAATCTTGCTAGCGGTCTGTCAATTTTGTTGATGTTTTCAAAAAACCAACTCCTGGATTCATTGATTTTTTGGAGGGTTTTTTGTGTCTCTATCTCCTTCAGTTCTGCTCTGATCTTAGTTATTTCTTGCTTTCTGCTAGCTTTTGAATGTGTTTGCTCTTGCCTCTCTAGTTCTTTTAATTGTGATGTTAGAGTGTCAATTTTAGATCTTTCCTGCTTTCTCTTGTGGGCACTTAGTGCTATAAATTTCCCTCTACATACTGCTTTAAATGTGTCCCAGAGATTCTGGTATGTTGTATCTTTGTTCTCATTGG
>NC_045446.1:61181113-61237123 GCF_002776525.5 Piliocolobus tephrosceles | reverse complement strand
ACATTTGCTGAGGAGTGCTTTACTTCCAATTATGTGGTCAATTTTGGAATAAGTGTGATGTGGTGCTGAGAAGAATGTATATTCTGTTGACTTGGGGTGGAGAGTTCTATAGATGTCTATTAGGTCCGCTTGGTGCAGAGATGAGTTCAATTCCTGGATATCCTTGTTAACTTTCTGTCTCGTTGATCTGTCTAATGTTGACAGTGGAGTGTTGAAGTCTCCCATTATTATTGTATGGGAGTCTAAGTCTCTTTGTAAGTCTTTAAGGACTTGCTTTATGAATCTGGGTGCTCCTGTATTGGGTGCATATATATTTAGGATAGTTAGCTCTTCCTGTTGGATTGATCCCTTTACCATTATGTAATGGCCTTCTTTGTCTCTTTTGATCTTTGATGGTTTAAAGTCTGTTTTATCAGAGACTAGGATTGCAACCCCTGCTTTTTTTTGTTCTCCATTTGCTTGGTAGATCTTCCTCCATCCTTTTATTTTGAGCCTATGTATGTCTCTGCATGTGAGATGGGTCTCCTGAAGACAGCAGACTGATGGGTCTTGACTCTTTATCCAGTTTGCCAGTCTGTGTCTTTTCATTGGAGCATTTAGTCCATTTACATTGAAGGTTAATATTGTTATGTGTGATCTTGATCCTGCCATTATGATATTAACTGGTTATTTTGCTCATTAGTTGATGCAGTTTCTTCCTAGGCTCGATGGTCTTTACATTTTGGCATGTTTTTGCAGTGGCTGGTACCGGTTGTTCCTTTCCATGTTTAGGGCTTCCTTCAGGGTCTCTTGTAAGGCAGGCCTGGTGGTGACAAAATCTCTAAGCATTTGCTTATCTGTAAAGAATTTTATTTCTCCTTCACTTATGAAACTTAGTTTGGCTGGATATGAAATTCTGGGTTTAAAATTCTTTACTTTCAGAACGTTGAATATTGGCCCCCACTCTCTTCTGGCTTGTAGAGTTTCTGCCGAGAGATCTGCTGTCAGTCTGATGGGCTTCCCTTTGTGGGTAACCCGACCTTTCTCTCTGGCTGCCCTTAAGATTTTTTCCTTCATTTCAACTTTGGTGAATCTGGCAATTATGTGTCTTGGAGTTGCTCTTCTGGAGGAGTATCTTTGTGGCGTTCTCTGTATTTCCTGAATTTGAATGTTGGCCTGCCCTGCTAGGTTGGGGAAGTTCTCCTGGATGATATCCTGTAGAGTGTTTTCCAATTTGGTTCCATTTTCCCCCTCACTTTCAGGCACCCCAATCAGACGTAGATTTGGTCTTTTGACATAATCCCATACTTCTTGCAGGCTTTGTTCATTTCTTTTTCTTCTTTTTTCTTTTGGTTTCTCTTCTCGCTTCATTTCATTCATTTGATCCTCAATCGCTGATACTCTTTCTTCCAGTTGATCGAGTCGGTTACTGAAGCTGGTGCATTTGTCACGTATTTCTCGTGTCATGGTTTTCACCTCTGTCATTTCGTTTATGACCTTCTCTGCATTAATTAGTCTAGCTGTCAATTCTTCCACTTTTTTTTCAAGATTTTTAGTTTCTTTGCGCTGGGTACGTAATTCCTCCTTTAGCTCTGAGAGGTTTGATGGACTGAAGCCTTCTTCTCTCATCTCATCAAAATCATTCTCTGACCAGCTTTGATCCGTTGCTGGCGATGGGCTGTGCTCCTTTGCAGGAGGAGATGCACTCTTATTTTTTGAATTTCCAGCTTTTCTGCCCTGCTTTTTCCCCATCTTTGTGGTTTTATCTGTCACTGGTCTTTGATGATGGTGACGTACTGATGGGGTTTTGATATAGGTGTCCTTCCTGTTTGATAGGTTTCCTTCTGACTGTCAGGACCCTCAGCTATAGGTCTGTTGGAGATTGCTTGAGGTCCACTCCAGACCCTGTTTGCCTGGGTATCAGCAGCAGAGGTTGCAGAAGATAGAATATTGCTGAACAGCGAGTGCACCTGTCTGATTCTTGCTTTGGAAGCTTCCTCTCAGGGGTGTACTCCACCCTGTGAGGTGTGGGGTGTCAGACTGCCCTTAGTGGGGGATGTCTCCCAGTTAGGCTACTCAGGGGTCAGTGACCCACTTGAGCAGGCAGACTGCCCCTTCTCAGATCTCAACCTCCATGTTGGGAGATCCCCTGCTCTCTTCAAAGCTGTCAGACAGAGTCGTTCGCATTTCACAGGCTTCTACTCCTTTAGCTGAGCCCTGTCCCCAGAGGCGCAGTCTACAGAGACAGGCAGGTTTCCTTGAGCTGCTGTGAGCTCCACCCAGTTCCAGCTTCCCAGCGGCTTTAGTTACCTACTTAAGCCTCAGCGATGGCGGGCGCCCCTCCCCCAGCCTCGCCGCTGCCTTGCGGTTAGATTGCCGCAGACTGCTGTGTTAGCAAGGAGAGAGGCTCCGTGGGCGTGGGACCCTCCCGGCCAGGTGTGGGATACAATCTCCGGTGTGCCGGTGTTACAGCGCAGTATTGGGGTGGGAGTTACCCGATTTTCCTGGTGTTGTGTGTCTCAGTTCCCCCGGCTAGGAAAAGGGACTCCCTCCCCCCTCGCGCTTCCCAGGTGAGGCGATGCCTCGCCCTGCTTCAGCTCTCGCTGGTCGGGCTGCAGCAGCTGACCAGCACCGATTGTCCGGCACTCCCGAGTGAGATGACCCCAGTACCTCAGTTGAAAATGCAGAAATCGCCGGTCTTCTGTGTCGCTCGCGCTGGGAGATGGAGACTGAAGCTGTTCTTATTCGGCCATCTTGCTCCGCCCTCCCGAAAGACTTTCTTATAGAAATAGCACCTAAAACAGAAACTAAAGAAATGTTAGGTTTCAGAGGAGGGAAACAAAGAGGTTGACCATTCCAGATAAAACAAGCATTTGAGCAAATGCTTGGAAGGAGGTGTACAGATATAGAACTTTATTTAAGGAACTAGGAGGATGCCAACATGGGGCCATATTGAGGGAGAGTTGAGGTGTCATGATATGGGGCTGTCGAATTAGGCAAGTTCATACGTTTTAGGATCTCCTAAGCTGTGAATATATGTTTGGCCAAAGCTCTCCATTATCCATTGGCCCTTTTAGCATTCCATTTACATTGAGTGATTTTTCCTCCCTTCTTTCCTTCAAAAAGTATTGAAACATAAGTACAGGGAAAACTATTATTTTTAAAGTCATATTGTGGGCCACCCTAATAAGATCCATTCTTAATATCATGAAAAGAGAAAAAAAGTGAATGCTTGAAAAGTGCCTGTGGAAATTATGCCAACTAGGTACATAATGTTATTAATATTACTAATAATTTAAGAGGACTGCCCATTAAGAATGCCTCAATTGAAGTAATAGACTTGTGAGGTATGAGTGCAGATCAACGAGACCAATAATTTTTGCCTTAAGAATGGATAGAAGAGGACTCTGTACATGTTTCCTTTTATACATACACATTACTGTCCACCATCCCTACAAAGATATGAAGATATGTTCATAAGTATGAAAAATAATATCACAACATTAAATGCTATCAGTAAAACAAAGCGAAAAAGAGTAAAGAGGTCCTGCCAAGATTAGGGGCCAAGAAAAGTCTTTCTAAGCAAGGATGTTTAAACAGAAAAGGCTAAGAATTAAAACTGGGAATGGGATGAATGTTTTTACCAGGGGAAAAATATATGTGAAGGCTGAAGGGTGAGAGAGAGCATGGCACATTGAAGATGTGGAAATATTTTGGGTCCAATAGGAGTTATGTATGCAAAAAGGGAGGTAAAATGGTTGGAGATGGGGATGGAGAATTGCACTGAGATGGTTTATGGAGTACCTATGAGCTGGGTTCAGGAGTGTGTTCATTCTACAGGCAATGTGGAATTCAACTGTTCATTCTAAAGGCAATGGAGAATCGCCATGAACTGATTTGTGTTTGGAAGATCACACTGGCCACAGCACAGACAACAGATTGATAGGAAAGTTCTTCAGTGAGTCTGACCAGAATCTAGGCAAAAGATTGTCTTGGCTTGGAATGAAGAAAAGGCGAAAAAGATGGAGAAAGATAATCAGATTCACAAAATAGATATCTAGTAGATAAAATAAAGAGAACTTGGTGACTGGATGTGGTTGGGGAGGAAGGTGAGAGAGAGAGATGGGGAGAAGGCAGGGATGATGACTTCTAAATTTTTAACATGGCCAACGGAGTGAATTTATATGACAGGGAACACAAAACAGACAGGGAGTGGGGTCCAGACTGAAGACCAGAGATGATGAGCTTAGTTGATAATGAAATCAATGAGCTTAGAAATAATGAGTTAGGTGCTGAGTTTGAGGTGTCTGAAGGACACCTATGTCCAATAGACTTCACCATATTTGGAGTTTAGGAGATTGGTCCGGCCTGCTTGGGTGATGAAAGCTATTGGACAAAGTAAGATTACTCATGGTTACTATACAGAGGAGGAAGACAGATTGTCTTCCTGTGCCATAGCTACCAGTAATGTGAGGAGTAAAGGACAAGGAGCCTCTCTATCAACTCCATCCTGTTGACATTTAGTCTCTTCTAGTTCCAAAATACACATTTTAAAATCTCTATGGAGCTATAAATCCTCCTAGTATTGTCCATTTCACTCCTCTGTTCACATACAAATATCTTAAAAGGGTTGTCTACATCTACTCTCTTCATATCTTCCTAACACATTCCTCACACTGCTGCATTCAAGATTCCACCCTCCACCCTGTTATCCAGGTAGCCAGAGACCTTTGATTTCAGTCTTTTCACTACTTGATCTCTCAGCAGCTTTCTGAACTGCTGACCAATCTTCCTTCTCAATATATTTTTCCTCTGTCTTTTGTGGCACTTGATTTCCTACATCATTGGCTCTTCCATTTGTTTTGACTAATAATAATGAACACAGACATTCACTGGAGACTTGCTAGTATCTCATTTTGCTTTTCACATTAAATGCTTTCACGTTAAATGGTTATAGTAGTCATACTAGTAATAAATGGGTGGACCCAAGTCTATTTCCTTCTAGAGCCCCATATTCAAACAAATATGCCACACAGACTCATTTCTGGAGGGACATCTATGATTAGTGACCCAAGGAAGGAAGGGTGGGCTTGAGAGGGTGAGAGGGAGAGCTAAGAGGCAGCGTCAAGTAGTGAGTGGAAGGAGTTCAGATGCTAGAGTCAGTTGGGTTCTTGGTCCTTAAAGGCATCATCCTCAGAGCCATTGCCCAGGGACGGCCACGAGGCTGCAGATCCCCTATGCGATCACAAGGTGGCAGCATGAAGAAGCGAGAGTCCCTGACACAGCTCCGATCCCCTGGGGTAGTTAGTGTGTTCGGAGCGCTGGTAACCCTGTCTGCGTGCTTTCTGCTGAGTGCCCACCCCTCCATTCCAGCAGCAACTCTCTTCCAGCCCCGTTATTCCTCTTCTCCTTTCCGCCCCGCGACACAGCCTCCCTCTAGTCTCCTGAGCTGTGACGGAGCTCAGTCCCTTTGGGCAGGAGTCAAGGCTCAGCTTTCCTTGGGCGTCTGACCGGAGCGTCAGTGCCAGGGAGACACTACTCGTTCACTCTCCATCACTCCTCACACTCCCGAGGGGCCCCAGAGAAGCTATATTTGGGTGGCCTCCATGCGCCGGGGAAGCACTGATGGTGAGTGCGCCAGGCTCAGCCCAGGGAGTGGAGGCAACGGGAAGGTCCGCAGAGACAGGCACAGAGGGGGCTCATTGCGTAAGGAAGCCGGGCCTTGATCAGTCAGCTTGGCTGTTTGGCGAGGACTTCCAGCGCACACCTTTTCCAGCTTACAGTAGCCGGGTTCCTGGACCTTGTTCTTACACAGAGGAATTTCTTCAAGCCTGTGAGACCCATTCCAAGCTTTGCCTATCCTTTGTCCCAGGACAGGACTCCTCAGTTCCTACCTCCTACTCTTCGCTTAAGCAAGGCAAGGGGAATTACTTTACCAGGAAAAATAATGTGTGTGAATGTGTATTTGTGTGTGTATGTGCACGTGTGTGTTGTGGTGGTGGGCGTGTTGGTGGTGATTGATAATGAAGAAGGAAACTGAAGCTGGGCCGGAGAGTTGAGTTAGAGGAACACTGTGAAGGGCCTTGTCTGCACACTGTAGAGTTCTAGTTCTCACTTTTCTGGAAGGCTATGGGAATCCCTTATAACTTGCTCAGCAGGAGCCCGATGTGTCCAGTTTTACTGTTTAGATGGCAGTGGTGTGGAAGGTGGTTTGGAATAGACTAGGTTTTGAGGCTGGGAGGTAAGTTGGAAGGCTCTTTTTATAATCAGGGCAGAGTGGATAATACAATGAAGTTGGGAGGAGGTGTATTAAGTAAGAGGAATGGCCCTAATAGATTAATTGGAAAAGCTGAGTTGCATGTGGGGCAAAAGAGGAGAGGGGTCAAGATGAGACCAGCTGCCCTGACTTGGGTGACCTGGGTCCTGGGCAGTAGTATTCTCTAAGATCAGGAACAGGTTTGAAAGGGGTCCCTGTTAGAGGCAAGAAGAGTGGGAGGCCCATAGGCTATCCAGGTAGAAATATCAAGGAGGCGGTAGGTTATATGGCTGAATCTCAGGACACAGGCTTAGAACAGGGTGGTCTGTGGAGAGAAAGAAGTTGAGCCTGGGACGTTGTGTGATCACCAGGGAGAGTAGGTGGAGGGAGGGGTGTACCTGTGAACACTGTGGAGTAACAGCAGCAGCACTGGCTGATTTTCTTTTCATATCTCAGCTGCATCTGATTTCCATGACATGCTCTTCTTGCTGAGCACAAATTGGGACTGACTCTCACCTGGGGCTTGAGAGATCCTGATGGTAGATGCTGTTTATTGTTCGTTTGGGAGCTGGAAATGGAAATGATAGTCCCTCTTCATTCACCTCCCTGTCCCCAAGAACACCAGAACAACTTTCCCCAAAATTCTCTGATTTAAGGCACAAATTTCCTAGGGGAAAGGGCTTGTTGTTATTTGTTTGTTTGATTTGTTTTGTTTTTTTGAGTCTGAGTCTTGCTCTGTCACTCGGAGTCTTGCTCTGTCACCCAGGCTGGAATGCAGTGGGGTGGTCTCGGCTCACTGCAACCTCTGCTGCCCAGGTTCAAACGATTCTCCTGCCTCAGCCTCCTGAGTAGCTGGGATTACAGGCGCGCTCCACCATGCCCAGCTAACTTTTGTGTTTTTAGTAGAGGCGGGATTTCACCATGTTGGCCTGGCTGGTCTCGAACCCCTGACCTCGTGATCTGCCCGCCTCGGCCTCCCAAAGTACTGGGATTACAGGTGTGAGCCACTGTATCCAGCGGGGCTTATTGTTTTTTAAAAAGATTTCCAAAACCCTGCCCTGGCAATTCTGGTTTTCTGGGCCTGGAGCAGGCCCTGGAGGGATGGTGTTTTCAATTACTTTAGATGATTCTATCAGGAAAGTTTGAGAAATGGTATTCAGGCCTAAACACAAACCTCTCTTGAAATCTCATTCCGGACTGAGCCCCTGCTCCCTATCTTAAATTAGATTATAATAGGTCTTAAAGGCAGCTATAGACTGACCCTCTAAATCTGAACCCAGACCCACCCTAACCCCAGCGTACATCAGAAGAGCTGGTCAGTGTGGACCGTTCTAAGCAATCCTACAAGTCTACTCTGATGAGAAGAGGCTAACAGCAGTGGCCTGGGCAGCAACATCAGCTCTGAAGATGCAGGACTGTCTTATATGTTTTACACACTGAGATTCATTGGACAGTAATAGAACCTGCTTGTGCAGCACTGGGGCCTTGGAGGGTCAGGGTAAGGCTCAAGGTGTCGAGGAAGTTGTACATAAGGAGAATCAGAGCAGAGAGAGACTAGGGTTCAGAATTACTAGGATGACTTAGTCCTGTTTGCTACTGTCACCACTCCAGTGCCTTTTCCTCATCAGTCCTTTCTCTCCTCTGAGCCACAATTGAATGATGTTTCTACTTTTCCTTTTCCTAGACCCTGGATTTGGGATGCAGAAGCCCTAGCTCTTGGTCCCTGTCACAGCCACTTCAAATGGAACCCTGGTCCACCTTGCATACTTCCTTCTGGTGGGTATCCCTGGCCTGGGGCCTACCATACATTTTTGGCTGGCTTTCCAACTATGTTTTATGTATGCCTTAGTCACCTTGGGTAACTTGACCATTGTCCTCACCATTCGCGTGGAGAAGCGTCTGCATGAGCCCATGTACCTCTTCCTGGCCATGCTTTCCACCATTGACCTAGTCCTCTCCTCTATCACCATGCCCAAGATGGCCAGCCTTTTCCTGATGGGTATCCAGGAGATCGAGTTCAACATTTGCCTGGCCCAGATGTTTCTTATCCATGCTCTGTTAGCCATGGAGTCAGCTGTCCTGCTGGCCATGGCTTTTGACCGCTTTGTGGCCATTTGCCACCCACTGCGCCATGCTTCTGTGCTGACGGGTTGTACTGTGGCCAAGATTGGACTAGAGGCCCTGACCAGGGGGTTTGTATTCTTCTTCCCTCTGCCCTTCATCCTGAAGCGGTTGCCCTACTGCCAAACACATACTGTCACACGCTCCTTCTGTCTGCACCAAGATATTATAAAGCTGTACTGTACTGACACCAAGGTCAATGTAGTTTGTGGACTCTTCATCATCCTTTCAGTCACGGGTGTGGACTCCCGCTTCATTGGCTTCTCATACATCCTCATCCTGTGGGCTGTTTTGGAGCTGTCCCCTCGGGGGGCGGCATTCAAGGCTTTCAACACCTGTATCTCCCACCTCTGTGCTGTTCTGGTCTTCTATGTACCCCTGATTGGACTCTCAGCAGTGCATAGGCTGGGTGGTCCCACCTCCCTGCTCCATGTAGTTATGGCTAACACCTACTTGCTGCTACCGCCTATAGTCAACCCCCTTGTCTATGGAGCCAAGACCAAAGAGATCCGTTCAAGGGTCCTCTGTATGTTCTCACAAGGTGGCAAGTGAGACACCCTAGTGTTTCACTTCTACTACTACTACTATGGAAGATGGGAATATTAGGATCCTGTTGAATGCCTTGGTGATAAAGCATCAAACCTATTGTGCTGTCTTCTTCCAGCAATTTAAGTAGGTCATGTATTCTGTCTCCAGGAATGTGTCAGTACTGAACTTATAACCCTGTCCGGACATCCTGGAGAATGATCGCCCTAGTCCCTCTGCTATGGTGGTCTTGCCTTCTCCTTCTCTCTCAGCTAGAAAATACATCTAGTTTTGACATGGGGAGGCTATAAAGATCACACCTCATGATTCATTCCAGTCTTGAAGTATGATTTTAATGTTCTTGCCCCCATGTGCCCATGTTGGTGAATTTGCATGGACTCTAAAAGTTATTGCAAATACCCTAAAGTGGTTACCCAGCCATAATCAGGGGTTAATGAAGGCATTTGGGGAATAGTAACTAGAGAGACAGCAAGAAGACAAGAGGCAGCTCACATGCAATGTTTAAGTTTCTGTATGCCGGAGGGTGTGTTGGCAGATTTGAGAAATCTGCCAATTTGCATCTGTGTGACTCTATACGACTATTTGTCCATAAGGGTGCCATGTATTCTGGTTGTGGGTGTGAATGTGTGGGTGTGTTCTGTGGATACATGTGCTTTTCAGTGTGCATGTATGTGAGAGAGTGTACACATGGAATACATACCAGCTGCGTCCTGGTGAGTGTGGTAGCTATGTCCTGGCACATGTATGTTTCATGAGTCGTGTCTCTGATTGAACATTTGTATTTCTGTGGTATCTGTTAGTTGGTATATATATGTGTCTATGTGAGAATGCTGGTGTCTGTATCTGTATGGTGGGCAGTACCTTTATGTGTATCTGGTAAAAATGCTGCCACTACCTTGTCTTCATGTTTGTAATATGTGAATGTGGTGCATGAGTGTGTGGAATGTGTAGTATTGTGATGCCTGTATCTTTCAGCGTGTTTGGGCATATGTCTACTGTGCATAATACTTGTGATGTAAAACCATTTTATGCAGTATCTGTGTTATTAGTTGTAAGTTGGTGAAATGTATGTCTGAATTCTGTGTGCATATCGTTGGTACTGATGGCATTTTAGTGCATATGTCTGGTATATATGTTTTAAGGCAAACTTTCTTTGTGTGTTGGGTGTGTATTGTGTGATACAAGAGTGGGAACAGCATCTGTATTTCTGAGCATTGATTGATGTGTGGTGTCTGTATGTATCTTGGAATGGAAGAGGGAGACTGCAGAAGTCTGGCTGTGAGCAGCAGAAATAATTTCCAAAGTTGAGAGATATGACTCTAAGATGCCCAGTTTCTCAGCCTGGGGTCAGCCTGGGTGATAGATCAGTCTGTGGGAATGAAAGGAAACATGGTGCTTCCTCGCTCCGCGTTTTCACAGGCCAGACCACACCTTCATCCTGAACACAAAGATTTCAAGGGCTTTTGTTACCTCTTTCCACCTTTCCTGCCTCTGCTGTCTGAGGCAATGGCCTCCCTAAACCCTGCCCTCCTGCCTCAATAGCAGGTCGTGGTATGCTCACCTCTCCCTTCCCGTTTTGGCTGGTCTGCCAAGCATGTATAAAAGGCCTCGGTTCCCCATCTGTACTAAAAATACAACAATTAGCTGGGTGTGGTGGCGTGTGCCTGTAGTCCCGGCTAGTTGGGAGGCTGAGGCAGGAGAATCACTTGAACCCGGGAGGCGGAGGTTGCAGTGAGCTGAGATAGTGCCACTGCACTCCAGCCTGGTGACAGAGCGAGACTCTGTCTCAGAAAAAAAAAAAAAAAAGCCTTGGTTGTAGGAAGTTTCTCCTAATCCCTCTGGGAAAGCAAGGGTGGAGGGGAAGCCAGTCAGTCTCCCTTCTGTTGCCACATGGAAACTCCCTTAAGGCAGGAAGCTGAAAAACTGTAGCATTCACCTCATTATTCATCTTGTCTCATGTCTCACTGCCCTTCCACATGTCTCACTGTTACTCCATATTGAATGGAAGTAGAAGTCCCTTTGGTATTTTTTAAAGTCTTTGCCATGTCTAAGTTAATGAGGTTAATGGAGGCAGCAGAGATGGCTCCGGGGTTCTGATAGTAAGTGTCAGGCTACAGGCTCTGTAGGCAGCAGAAGCTCTTGTCACCAGTAATTTTGATGTGGTCTGAGTTAGAAAGGTCTGGTTTGCCATTATCTATTTTAGCATAGCTTGAGTTAGCATGTCCTGTGTTCTGAATTTAAAACTTACAGTTGTGAAACTGATCAGTAAAAAATAAGGAGAGAGCAACTAAAAATCATGTTGTTCTACTTATAGATGTAGTTTTTACTTATTTCAAAATATGAAGTATTTAGTTTTACATTCAAATTGTTCTCTAACTCTCTAAAATGTTCTCTGACTATTTTTGCCCTTAAGAGACAAACCAGATGTCATTGGTCTTACATGCCTGGTGTTGGGGGTAGGGAGGGTTAAAGAAACCATGTCCTCTGTCCTCAGCCAGAAGTTCAGTAATCCAAGGCCAGAGAGTGGATGGGGGCCTTGGTTATAAGTTAGCCAGACCCAGGGATCAGAGCCTGGGAGACAAAACAAGATGTGGCCCTAGGGCTTTGGGGAAAGGAGGATGGACCCAGTGGATTCCACGCTCAGCAAGAACCTAAACAGGGTCCACCAAAGGAGAGAAGGCAGGACAGAAAGAACACTTCAGGATGGAAATGGACTGACACTTAACTGTGGAGTGTCTCTGAAAACTTCCTTTGCCATTCTCCTGTTTGAGTTTGATAAATCTGAGAAGACACTTGGAGAAAGACCCTCACGAAGACGCTGGCTACTAATGAGTTTCTTCTAGCTTTTTTCTACTCACTTTCCCTATCTAACTTCACATTGGGAGTTGGCATGAGGATCCCAGCGGCCCATCCGGGAGGACTCTAGAGACCCCTTTCCCCATTGCCCTTCCTCCCCATACCCCCAGGCATATCCTCCCAGGGCACGGAAGCTGAGAAGCAGTCCAGAACCACAGTGGGCTAGTGAGGGGTACCTGCTGATGTACCGTTTGGACAGCATTCTGGCCTACCTTGCAGGAAGAAGCAGGAGGGAGGGGGTAAGGCAGAGAATAAATAACCCTGAGGAGGGAGGTCCAAGGAAGTAGGCGGAGACGGAGAGGCTGTATTTCAGTGCAGCCTGCCAGACCTCTTCTGGAGGACGACTGGACAAAGGGGGTCCCACTTTCCTTCATACAGTTGAGGTGAGTGCAGGAGGCCAGGGGCATGTCCAGGTGCATGGGTTACTTGCAGCTAGGGGTCTCCTGTTAGACTTGCTGAGTGCATGAGAAGCCAGGCTGTGAAGAACCAGAAGTGGGAGATGTGTAGGAAGCCCCTGACTCAAAGAACGGGCAGCCTTAGTGATCTCTATGTTTGTGCGATGAACAGAAGCATGTAGGTGTTGGAGGTAGCCTAAGGGTAGTTTTCAAACAGTTTTTCAGCGATTAGTTTACTAGTATGCCCATCTAGAGGCTGGCAGGGACTGATGTGAATGAGGACAGAGGACAGGCTGGGCTGGGGTTAGACTGGGGCTGCATTGGGGTTGGGTTGGGGTTTAGTGTGTGAACAGGGTGAACGTGGTTGAAGCTCAGTCTATGACTGGGGATCAGGCTGCAGCTGGGGTGGAGGTGGGGCTCTGAGTGAGGCTGGGCTCATTCTATGCTGTACATCAGGAGTCAGGCTGTGGCTGAGACTGGGACTTAGTAATCTTCCTGGGGCTCCGATCTCAGCTTGGTCTGTGTCTAGGATCAGGATTCAGTCTTCAGCCCATTTAAAAAGTAGATTAGTGTCCACACGGCAGCACCCCTTGCCTTGTACTCTTTACCCCAGCTACACTAAGTCACTTTCAGCTTTCCAAACAAGATCTGTTCTCTTTCTCTCTGGCTCTTTGTATTAGCCAGGATGTACTTTTAAAAACAAACTAGATCAGGTCTGTTGCTGAAATTCCCCCCGTCACTCAGAATTAAACCAAAGCTCCTTGCCATATCCTGCAAGACCCTGTTACCTGATGAGGTCCTTGCCCTCCTCTCACCTCACCTTCTCAAACTCTCTTGTGCTCTTGATGCTCTGGCCACCTTGACCTTCTTTTCATTCCATGAATTCCCCAATATCATTCTTACTGGGGGACCCTTTTCTCTTGCTGTCTCCCCCGGTTGGAATGCACTTTCCCTGGATCTTAGAATGGCTGGTGTTTTCTCATCACATGTCACATCCTTAAGAGAGGTTTCTTCTGACTCCTGTCTCCAGTATAAGTGTCCTGCACCCATCTTTCTCTGTCCTATCAGTCTGTCTTGTCTTTCGTGCCCATATCTTCATCTGAAATTTTGTTTACTTACTTCTCATTATTGGCCTCTTGTTATATGAGCTCCATAAAAGCCATCATCTTGTCTGATTTATCTACTGTTTCTCTCCAGTTTTTGACACTCAATATGTTTTTGTTGTCTAACTGAATGCTGCTGTGCCCCCACCCCATTAACTGCCTGTGCCGTTGCCCCATTACCTGCCTGCAGCAGGTCCTGCAGTCATGGATCAGATGTCACCTCCTCAGGGAAGCCCTTGGAGGCTAAAAAGCTCGCTGAGCTATTGTTGTCTTTGCTTCTGAGGCCCTTTTGCTCACCCTTTTCCCAGAATTTATCATAATGTGCTGTGATGGCTGCATGTTTGTCTCAATTTCTCCCCACCCTTGGAAGGCTGGAACTATATCTCTAGTACTCAGCAGAGTCTGGCACAGAAGTCCGTCAGTGATTGTTGAATAAATGAGTGCACTGATCAAAATCCCACTTTGGGCATTTCCCTTGCCTTACATTTGCTTGCAGCCAGAGTAGCTCTAAAGGGAACTGGTAACTAGGCGCAGCTTTGCAGATCTTTAGAACACTTATCTGGTTCTACTCAGGAAGTGGAGGAGCAGAGACCTGAACCCTAGGAACTCTGCCTAGAGGTGATTTTAGGTGGTCAGGTTGACTTGAGTGAGCAGGGTTGGGTAAGGGCTCACTTTGCTTTCTGGGAGTTAGAAATTGCTCTCTCTCATCTTTCCATTTTCATCTTGGCCATTTTAAGAAGAGTAGCCAACATCTTGCAAGAGTTCATCTGCTTTATTAAATACAAGCAAGGTGTGGGGCACAGTGGATGCAGATAATTTGAGTGGAAGTAATTTTGGGGCTACTACCTTCCCAAAATGTTAGGGAAGGGACTCTATTTAAGTATCAATTGACAGGCTCCTCCAGTTCTTGCCAGCCACAACATTGCCCCTGAGGTCTACCTTCCCTCTCTGTGCCTGGGAATAAGAGCCAGAGGCTCCCAGGTATGTCTGGGCTTCTCTTCAAGGACATTCTTTTCTAAATATTCCTAGAGGCAGACAGCAGCACCAGAGGCCCCCATTCCATTGCTCTGGGCATGAAACATTCTGTGTGTTTAGCTCAGATAATGACAGTGACAATGAATCTCCTCCTTGTTCTCCTTCCACACTGAACCTTAGTGGGGACAGCTGGTCATGTGTCCTGAGTCCAAGAGGGGCCCCTGGACTCATGGGTCCTCGGTGTTGGATTCCTGGGAGATTAATATTGAAATAGTGCTTACAAAGCAAAGTCCCTTCTTAAGGAGACATGGAGAGGGGTAGGGCAGTAGCTTGGCATATTGTAAAGCAATAGATTTAGCACTAAGGGCTCTAACTAACCCTCAACATCCTTATCTGTCAAATGGGATTAATGATACCTGCTTGACAGGTTGATGAGAGGCTCTAATTAGACAATAAGGAAATACTTGGTAGAGGACAAGCCTTTTAATCTCCATTGTGGGGCCTACCCATGTCACAGCCTTTGGAGTTAGGGCTGAAAGAGGAGGTGAGTGCCCCAAGTTCCAGTGCAGAAGAGTCCTCTTTGCAGCCCTCTTGGTATAAGAGTATAACGAGGGCAGCTGTGCTACTTACCAAGCCCTTCTTATATCTCGCCCTATGGGTGGATTTTATTAGCTTTCAGAAGGTGCAGCAAAATTAAAGGCAGCCTAGAATGAGGGAAAGTGGATAGGCCTTGGTATGAGACTATCTAGGTTAAGTTTCTGCATTGCCAGTCACCTGTTAAACTTTGGTTATGTTATTTAATGTCTTGGAGCCTCAGTGTTCTCACCCATAATATAGAAAGGATCCACAGTACTCATCCATAATACAGAGAGGATCCATGGTGCAGCGAGAAGGGATGTTAATGACTTTGGCCCCTTTGCCTGAAGTTCTAGGTTAATCATGGTTTCTCTGCCTTAAACCTTCCCTTCCCAGCAGATTGAATTAAATGCCCTCACCTTCTGCAGAGCTGTCCCAAGCTTAGAGATAATATTTATACAGATGACACTGTATAATTTCCGTCATTTTGTAGGTGCTCAATAATCCATGTTCATATTATAAAAACAAAAAAATCAGGTTTAAAGGTGATCTCATTGTTCCCTTGGGTCAGAAGAGATAGGGCTACTAGGCTAATGGTACCCCTCACTGAGTTCTGACTACTAACAGCTGCTCAAGCTGGAAGGCCATCTGGAAGTCATCTAGTCCCTCTGCCTGTCTTGTGGAGGGACTGTGGAACACTGGGATGCTTCAGGGCTGGCCAGTCTGAAGGGTGGCACTTGGGCTCTCTGGCTGGCTCCCTCTCCATCCCTTCATTTCTCTCCTGCTGTCTGGTCTACCACTCTGACTGCTTTTCCATGGGTCTATGAGAAGGAGTTCTAGGGAAGAATGTGAGGATGGGTTGGTGAGGGAGGCTGGGCTGGCATCAGGAGACAGAGTTCTGAAGCCCTGGGGGAAGGAAGGAAGAGGACTGAAGGCCTCCATGTGGATTTCCAGTCTTTACAGCTGGGAGCTCCTGTTCCCCTATTCCTGAGAAAAGGCTAAGATGTCCTTCATAGTTCCCCAAGAAACATTCCTGGAACTTACTAAAATAGTTCAACTTATTCACAGAAAGTCTCAGCACAGGGCTATTCCTTGGGGATTAGAGCAGTGTGTGGGCTTTCTAAAAAAAAAAAAAGTGCTTTGTTAGTTTATTTTTTCTTGATTGTGCCTTATTTTCAAAAAATTTAGTTCCAACTTCCTCCAGAGCTCAAAACCATTTCACTGAGTTTTAATTACTAACAGCTGCTCAAGCTGGAAGGCCATCTGGAAGTCATCTGGTCCCTCTGCCAGTCCCATGGAGGGACTGTTGAACATTGGGAGTCTTCAGGGCTGGTCAGTCTGAAGGGTGGCACTTGAGCTCTCTGGCTGGCTCCTTCTCCATCGCTTCATTTCTCTCCTGCTGTAGTCTTCTGGGGTCCAGCCTGATATTTCAGCCCCAGCGATAGCTGCCCATTTTATACTACCTAGGCACCTCCCTCCCAGGCCAGCTGAATCTTCCTTTTTTTGATTTCTGGTATCTTTATATCAGTACCCAGTCTTGCTATTGTGAGAAATTGACTGCTAGTAAATATGTGTGTGTATGAGTGTGTACATAGAGGCTGAGTGGTGATTAAGGGACAAATTTGTGGAATTAAAAAGTATATGAAATTTCATACATTTTCAGAGGCCTTGTTACTCATTTTTGTGGAAAACAATGCACTACGTGTACTCCGATTTAGTTTTTACAATTCCTTTAGACGTGCCTTATCTCATACAATTTCATGGCAGCACTGTGCAGTTATTATTATTCACTACATTTAGCGCCAAGACTTGTGTTCTAAGCCCCAGGATTGTGCTCACCACACCACTCTACCTTCAGAGGCAATAGTGTTGCATATGCCCAGCCAGAATGCTTTCCCAGTGTATTTCCTAAGACAGCACGTTTTTAAAATCCTGAGTATCAACCTGCTCTGCCATGTCTGTTGATGTGAAACTGGTGGATGGTATTGATATCTGACCCTCTGGAGTACCAGAGCCTTCTTGCCAGTGTCTCCAGGTGAGGGATCTTAGGTCTATCCTGTTCTTAGGACAAATTGTGCTGCATGTCCACTTTGCATTTATTAGGACCAAGACCTTGCAGCTGCTCTTTTGTGTGTGTATGTGTGTGTGTGTGTGTGTATACACATACATATATATATAACATTTATTATATTATATATTATAAATATATATATATATATATATATATTTCTCTGGCCATCTGGCTCCTTGGGTAAGAAAGGACTTTTCTGTTTGACCCTAAAGATTATTTTTATAAAATTAAAATTACTCTGCACTGACCTTCCAAACATTATCTCATCCTTCTCAAAAGTCTCTCTAGTACAGATAACAGGCAGTCTTATCTATGCCTTTGGCTATGTTACCCTCACTAGATGTATACTAAGAAACTCTCCTGTTGATAAAACTCATTTTCATCTTCCACAAACATTAACTAAACAATTAATAAATATAATAAGGTTCCTGGTGTTCAGGAGCTCATAACTCAGGGAAAAATATAGCAATAATTATAGTTACTATTATGAAGAAGGTAAATCAAGAGCCCATGTATGTATTTAAAAAGACCTAAATAATGTTCTTTTTGAGCACAGAGCAGTAAACATTTAATTATGCCTAGGTAAAAGAGGCTTAGGAAAAGTAGCATAGGAGAGAGACAGTAAGCCAGGATGTGAAAAATGAGTGCGGGAAGTCAAGGAGGAAGATCTGTGAGGATCAGTTTTTCTTGACAAGGGGATGAGAAGTAAAAAAGACAGAAAGACACAGAGTCATGGGAAACAAGGCCCTATGTTTGTGAAATAGCATGAACTCCAGTGTGGCTGGATCATAGGGATCATGGTGAGGAGTGGTGAGGGAGGAACCCAGGACCGGGTGATGAAAGACAGACCTTTAGCTATGTCATAAGAAGTTTAGTCTTTATTCTAGAATCAACTTGGAGTTTCAAGGGTATTTTTAAAAATAATAGGGAGTGAACTGGTTTCATCTGGTTAGATTGTTGGGATTTTGTGGATGAGGAAGGTTACCCTAGAGGTGTGGCAGTCAGGATCAGAGAACCTGGTTTGTATGATGGTTCAGGCCCCCATAACAGAAAAAAAGAAACACTGGAGGAAAATGGTTAACAGCAACAGATATTATTTTTTGCATACTTACTATGTGTGAGTTATTGTGTTAAGTGCTTTACATTTATCATCTCATTTAATGTTCACATTGACCCCCTATTAGGCAGGGACTCTTACAATCATTTTAATGATGAGGATGCTGAGGCTTAGAAAGGTTAAATGATTTACCCCAGATCACACAGCTCTAGAGGTTTTAGACTGGTTTTAGAATGCAAGATTGATTTCAAAGCTCATAGTCTCAATGGCTATATAATACTGCCTCTGAGAGAGTTTGTTTTTTGAACATGGAGAGTTTGATGTGCTTGAAAGACGATCAGGTGAACCCTTTTAGTAAGTCTTCAGAATTATGAACCTGGATTACCAAAGAGAATTCAGAATTCATTAAATAGGTTTGGGGATCAATTGTTTGTACAACAAAAATGGATTTACTGAAGGGGATGAGATGGCCCAGGAAGAGAGTATGGAAGAAGAAGAGCACTGAAGATACAATTTTGGAGAGGAGAGTGAAGATCCAGAAATGAAACCAATAATTAGTGATTAGAGAGAGCCGAAGAGCAGCAGGAAGGAGAGGGAGAATCTCTAAGAAGGAGGAAACTGCTCCCGGTGCCACATGCTGCAGAGAAGCTGCAGTAGCGAGAAGGGACGTTGATGACTTTGGCCTCTTTGCCTGAAGTTCTAGGTTAAATATGGTTTGTCTGCCTTAAACCTTCCCTTCCCAGCAGATTGAATTAAACCCTCTCACCCTCTATTCTACTATTCATGCTCCCATTGTTTTCCCACTAATTTCTGTCTGGTCTGAGGAAACCTCTGGGTGACCGCTTGATGCTGGTACAAAGATTCGTGACACAGCCTGAGCCCACGGAACCTCTCCTGATGCTGGCCATGAACTCTGACTTATACTCAGCTGCTTTCTGGTAACCCATGCAGAAAACCCTACCCCAGCTCTCAAACTTTCAAGGGCCAAATCAATTTAAAAACTACAATATACATGATCTAATAAATACAGGTTGAATATCACTAATCCAAACATCCAAAATCTGAAATGCTCCAAAATCTAAAACTTTTTGAGCATTCAAAGAGAATGCTCACTGTAGCATTTCAAATTTCCTATTTTTGCATTAGGGATGCTGATCTGGGTATGTGTAATGCAAATATTCCAAAATACAAAAAAAAAAAAAAAATCCCAAATCAGAAACACTTCCGGTTTCAAGCATTTCAGATAAGGGCTACTGTATAGTAGGAGCACAGGAATATTTATAGATGCAGGAAAGAAAGGGAGGGAGGGAGGGAATCAGTTCACTCTTAACAGAGACATACAATCTGAGATGACCCAAGTCTCACATTTCCCACCTCAGTAATATCAAATCATTTTTATAGTCAGTTTCAGTTAGTTTGCAGACTGAATTCTGCTATAGGATTGATTATGCCTCCAGTGCTTCTAATGCCATCACCCCTCAGGGTTTGTATTCTAGTTGTATCACTCTCACTCTCTTGGATTGGGTGGGTCTCCTAGAAGCAGAACCTGAGGTGGGGGTTCTTGTCCAAATGACATATTGAAGGAGTACATTGCCATGAGAAGAAGAAGGAGGGAATCCTGGTAGCGCAGGGGAAGAAAGCTAAGCAGGGCTGTGGTTTCAACTGGAGACAAGCCTCTGGCTGGTTCCTTGGGAAGCTCTGAAGTACAAATTGAATCAAAGTGTTTGCTGCACCCAGAGGCAATGGGGCTGGCCTTTGGTACCCCTTATGTCAGGCAGCCACTGGCCTCTCTCTAGATGTGCATCATGGGGGCACAGTGTAACCTCCTGGGTGAGGTGCCTCCCATTTGACCAAGGACAATCCTCTGGAAAGAAGGGGAGCTGTGAGCCCTTAGCACTCAGTGCTCATTGTAGATGGGAGATGGTTGCACTGGCTTTGTGAATGGGATCTGGCTGGGACACCAGTGGTATCCACTATAGCCATCATTCTTTTTTTGAAAAAACTGAGTAGTCTGGACAAATGTAAAACTTTGGGTGGTCATTTGGACAAGAAGGTAATGTAGAGTTAAGAGTTCAGGGTTAATTTAGTGTCAGTTTTTTATTGGATTGCTGTTTATCATAATAAAATAGAATATGAATTGTGAGTTGAATATCATCAATTCAATCTTTAAGATTGAAATGGTTATTAAAAGGTCAAATATTAAGTTAATGTTAAAGTTAGGGTTAAGTCTAGAATTGGGGAGATCATTAGATTTATGATGGGGTAGGTTTCAATATTAACCTGTTACTACTAGTGTTGTTACACTTGGACTGGAATTTTTTTCTTAAAGATAGTCTAATGATACGCTTAGAATTGCAGTTAGTATGAAGCATAGGGAAGCATAAAAGTAAGCTAGGATAGAGGAAATGATTAGATATTTTTATCACCTAAGGTTCTTTTCTATTCAGCCAGTAGCCTTTCTTTGGAGACCTAAATGATTTGGAATATGCTTAAAATTTTTGTCTTAGTCTTTCACTTGCTGCCAGGATTAACAATACAGATGGGGTTAGTAAGTAGGACTGGATGAATTTGTGTCTGGTTCTTGAATTATGTTAGATTATGTGAGACTGCATTTAGAATATGATTAGAATTTGCATAAGAAATGGAATTAGAGTTTGAGTTAGAGAACAGGACGTCAGGATAGAGTGAGGTGTGGTATTGGGATTCTTATGGATCTGACAATGGTTTATGTTTGCATTCCAGCCTCTACCTGCCTGGCGCTGGTCACAGTTCAGCTTCTTCATGATGGTGGGTCCCAATGCCAATGAATCCAGTGCCACATACTTCATCCTAATAGGCCTCCCTGGTTTGGAAGAGGCTCAGTTCTGGTTGGCCTTCCCATTGTGCTCCCTCTACCTTATTGCTGTGCTAGGTAACTTGACAATCATCTACGTTGTGCGGGCCGAGCACAGCCTGCATGAGCCCATGTATATATTTCTTTGCATGCTTTCAGGCATTGACATCCTCATCTCTACCTCATCCATGCCCAAAATGCTGGCCATCTTCTGGTTCAATTCCACTACCATCCAGTTTGATGCTTGTCTGCTACAGATGTTTGCCATTCACTCCTTGTCTGGCATGGAATCCACAGTGCTGCTGGCCATGGCCTTTGACCGCTATGTGGCCATCTGTCACCCACTGCGCCATGCCACAGTACTTACATTGCCTCGTGTCACCAAAATTGGTGTGGCTGCTGTGGTGCGGGGGGCTGCACTGATGGCACCCCTTCCTGTCTTCATCAAGCAGCTGCCCTTCTGCCGCTCCAATATCCTTTCCCATTCCTACTGCCTACACCAAGATGTCATGAAGCTGGCCTGTGATGATATCCGGGTCAATGTCATTTATGGCCTTATTGTCATCATCTCTGCCATTGGCCTGGACTCACTTCTCATCTCCTTCTCATATCTGCTTATTCTTAAGACTGTGTTGGGCTTGACACGTGAAGCTCAGGCCAAGGCGTTTGGCACTTGTGTCTCTCACGTGTGTGCTGTGTTCATATTCTATGTACCTTTCATTGGATTGTCTATGGTGCATCGCTTTAGCAAGCGGCGTGACTCTCTCCTGCCGGTCATCTTGGCCAATATCTATCTGCTGGTTCCTCCTGTGCTCAACCCAATTGTCTACGGAGTGAAGACAAAGGAGATTCGGCAGCGCATCCTTCGACTTTTTCATGTGGCCACACATGCTTCAGAGCCCTAGGTGTCAATGATCAAACTTCTTTTCCATTTGAAGTCCTCTGATTCAGATTTTAATGTCAACATTTTGGAAGACAGTATTCAGAAACAAAAAATTTCCTTAATAAAAATATAACTCAGATCCTTCAAATATGAAACTGGTTGGGGAATCCCATTTTTTCAATATTATTTTCTTCTTTGTTTTCTCGCTATATATAATTATTAATACCCTGACTTGGTTGTGGTTGGAGGGTTATTACTTTCCATTTTACCATGCAGTCCAAATCTAAACTGCTTCTACTGATGGTTTACAGCATTCCGAGGTAAGAATGGTACATCTAGAGAACATTTGCCAAAGGTCTAAGCATGGCAAAAGGACAATAAACACAAGAATATAATAAAATGAGATAATCTAGCTTGAAACTGTAACTTCCTCTTCAGAACTCCCAACCGCACTGGATCTCAGAAAAAGACTGTCTTCAAAATGACTTCTATAGAGAAGAAATAATTTTTCCTCTGGACACTAACACTTAAGGGGAAGATTGGAAGTAAAGCCTTGAAAAGAGTACATTTACCTACATTAATGAATGTTGACACACTCTGTTCTGAGAGTTTTCACAGCATATGGACACTGTTTTTCCTATTTAATTTTCTTATCAACCTTTTAATTAGGCAAAGCTATTATTAGTACCCTCATTGTAGCCATGGGAAAATTGATGTTCAGTGGAGATCAGTGAATTAAATTGGGGCATACAGGTATAAAAATTAAAAAAAAAAAAAGACTTCATGCCCAATCTCATATTATGTGGAAGAACTGTTAGAGAGACCAATAGGATAGTGGGTTGGAGACGTCTTACAGAGTCTTACATTTTCTAGAGGAGGTATTTAATTTCTTCTCACTCATCCAGTGTTGTATTTAGGAATTTCCTGGTAACAGAACTCATGGCTTTAATCCCACTAGCGATTGCTTATTGTCCTGGTCCAATTGCCACTTTACCTGTGTCTTGGAAGGAGAAGTAATTTCTAGGTTCACTATTATGGAAGATTCTTATTCAGAAAGTCTGGCATAGGGCTTATAGCAAGCTATTTATTTTTAAAAGTTCCATAGGTGATTCTGATAGGCAGTGAGGTTAGGGAGCCACCAGTTACAATGGGAAGTATGGAATGGCAGGTGTTGAAGATAACACTGGCCTTTTGAGTATGACTAGTAGCTGGAAAGTGAGGGAATCTTCAGGACTATGCTTTATTTGGGGCTTTGTGTAGTATGGAACAGGGACTTTGAGACCAGGAAAGCAATCTGATTTAGGCATGGGAATCAGGCATTTTTGCTTCTGAGGGGCTATTACCAAGGGTTAATAGGTTTCATCTTCAACAGGATATGACAATAGTCTTAACCAAGAAACTCAAATAATCAATACTAAAACATGTGATCATATATGTGGTAAGAGTCATTTTCTTTTTCAAGCCTCAGGTTCCCTGATATGGATTCCTATAACATGCTTTCATCCCCTTTTGTAATGGATACCATGTTTGGAAATTCCTATTTAATACTTGTATTTGCTGATGGACTGTAAGCCCATGAGGGCACTGTTTATTATTGAATATCATCTCTGTTCATCACTGACTGCTCTTTGGTCATCATTGAATCCCCCAGCAGAGTGCCTAGAACATAATAGTGCTTATACTCAGTACTGGTTACTTTTCACCAAACCTGATTCCTTCCATCCTGAACACATAGCCAGGCAATTTTCTAGCCTTCTTTGAGTTGGGTATTATTAAATTCTAGCCATTACTTCCAATGTGAGTGGAAGAGACATGTGCCACTTCTATACCTGGATCATAAAACTCTCCCATGTGCAGCCTTTCATGTTGACATTAAATGTGACTTGCGAAGCTATGTGTTACACAGAGTAAATCACCAGAAGCCTGGATTCCTGAAAAAACTGTGCAGAGCCAAACCTGTCATTTGCAACTCCCACTTGTATTTGTTCCAGGCAGTCAGATAAGTGAAAAATAAAGTATTAGTGTGTCAAGTCTCTGAAAATGATTTTGTTGTTCTTAAAGCATTCTAGCCTTTTAAATAAAACACAAATTTAATAGTTGTTGAATAAATAGATTAAAAACTAAAGGAAATAATAACTGAAAACTGAAGGGCTCAGGAAAGACTGCTCTTCTTCCTTTATGCCTACATAAGAGGTATATTTATACCTACATAAGAGGTATAAATTTATCAAAGAAGGAAGTATTTCCTCACACTAGCATAAGTATCACAAAGTCCTTATTAATCATTATGACATCAAGCTATGTCTCATATAGGTTTCTATTAATTTGTTTTGGATCACTTCCATCCCAACTTCTTAGGAAACTTACTTTATTGTCTCTACTCCCTCATGGATATTCAATCTCGCTCTCTCAAATGAATCATTCCAAGCATTTATCATGTTCAAGTCCCTTTCCATATTAAAAGCAACAATGATAACAACCAGTATAAATCTGTCTAAACTCATATTCCTTCTGTCTCTTTCCATTAATAGTCAAATTTCTTAGAGAAGTTATCTATAACTTACTTTCACTTACACATCTCTCATATAACTCTTCCATTATTCCAGTTTAGTTTTGGCCTTGGTGAAACTACCAAATAACTTTTACTGTACATCACCAGGAACCTCTGTGTGTCTGAGGTTTTAGTTTTTATCTTCCCTGATTTCTCAACAACATTTAATATAGTTGACCACTCTCTTTTTTGATACATTTTCTTCCTTTGCCCTTTGTGGCATCACACTCATGTTTTTCTTCTTATATCTCTGCTTACTTCTCAGTTTCCTTTGCACATACATTCTACTCTGCCTGGTGAGAGAATATGGTGTAAAAAGGCCTCAAATTAGGCCTCTAATTCCTACACAATTAATACTTGTATTTGCTGCTGGTCTATAAAATTTGAGTTAGTGGCCTCTAATTCGTATGCAATCACACATACACACACACACACACACACACACACACACACACCACTCACTTTGCCATTTGTATATCAGTGACTTAATTTGTATCTTTAGACTAGACTATTGGTCTAGTCTAGAGCTCTAGGCACATAGGTCCAATGGCCTGTGTAACCCAGACATTTGGATGCTTCCAGCTCACAGTGTCCAAAAATCAAACTCATGATATTCTTTATGCAATTATATTCATCATTCATGTTTCATATATCAGTTAATCTCACCACCACTTATTCTGATGTGCAAACCTCAAACCTAGGAGTGAATCTTGGCCTTTTCTTTTTCTTCTCTTAACCTTCATATTTAATTCCAAATAAAGTTACATAATTTCTACTGCTTTTATAACTTTGATCCCACATTTCTCTTTATTTGTACTACTACTTCCCTAGTTCAAGCCACAATAAATTCATCTGGATTATTTCGATAGCCTTGTAAGTAGTAAATTTGCATGCATTATAGCTGTAATTCAATCTATTCTCTGCAACACAGTGTAAAACTATCTTTCCAAAGGCAAATGTGCTCATGTCAAAACCACTCTCTCTTCTGTCTAAAATGCTGTTAATATTTCCCATCTTTTTGGTTGAACCCATTTCTATTTTTAGTCTTCTCTTCAACCACAGGCTCCTTGCTCACTGACTTCCAGTCCCACTGTCTTTTATTTCATTCCTTGGTTTCACCATACTACCTCCTTCTACAAGCTCTTTGGAGACATGGTTTTTTATGCCTAATACTCCTTCTCCTAAACATTCTTTCCCAGTTATTATTATTATTATTATTTAACATTCGGACCTCCCCTTAATTATTGTTTCTTGAGAAAAATCATTTCTTACACCCTAGGGCAGGTCAGATACCCTTATTGTATACGTTTATAGAACCATCTATTCTTTTTCTTTTATTTGTTTGTTTGAGATGGAGTCTCGTTCTGTCGCTCAGGCTGGAGTGCAATGGTGTGATCTCGGCTCACTGTAACCTCCGCCTCCTGGATTCAAGCAATTCTCCTGCCTCAGGCTCCCCAGTAGCTGGGATTACAGGCGTCCGCCACCACGCCCAGCTAATTTTTACTATTTTTAGTAGAGACAGGGTTTCACCATGTTTGCCAGGCTAATCTTGAACTCCTGACCTCACATGATCCATCCGCCTTGGTTTCCCAAAGTGCTGGGATTACAGGTGTGAGCTACCACATCCGGCCAGAACCATCTATTCTTAATTCACTTATTTAGTCATTTTCATAGGCAGAATTCTAAAATGGCCCTACAGAAATATCCTGCTCTGGTTTCCAGAACCTTTGAATATTATGAGATGTCACTCCTGGGATTGTGTTATATGCTGTATTGCACAACTGGATCTTCATATAGGGATATTATAGCCCAGTGGGCCTGATATAATCACATGAGACCTTAATAACAAGACATTTCTCTAGCTGATGACAGAAGAAGTCAGAGATATTCAAAGCATGGCAAGGAGGTGATGTGCTGTTGCTGGCTTGATGATGGAGGAGCACGTGAGAAGGAATGTGGGCAGCCTAGGGAGCTGAGGGACGCCAACGGAGAGCAATGGAAAAGTGATCCCAGTGGCACGGCTTCAAGGAACTAGATTCCGTTAATAACCAAAATGAAGGTGGAAGCAATGTCTTCCCCAAGGCTCCCAAATTAGAACCCAGTTTGCTGAAACTTTTATTTTAGCCTTATGAGAACCCAGCCATGCTTCTCATAAGGCTAAGAAGCTCACCCATACTTCTGACCTTCAGAATATGAACTAATAAATGGGTATTGTTTTAAGCTGCTTCTTTTTTTTCTCTCTGCAGCAACAGGAAACTAATGCAGTCACCAAATACATTCTTAGTGCTATTAAAATAAGTGTGAACCCAGCACGCAGAATGCAATGGAGAACAAAGGTTGTTTAAACACTTCTCTCATGGAATGTACAGTCCCCTGGGGGAAGAGAAGCCTAAATGGATAGTGCTTAATGCTATTGCAAATTTATATTTCTTTGTAAACATACTTAATTAATGTGTATTCCTTCCACAAGGATCAAGTCTGGTTTTGGTAGCATTGTGTTCCTGTCCATCATGTAACAGAGTGTCTGGCTCACAGGAGTCACTCAAGAAAAAATAAAAGAACTATTTGTTAATACACGAAGAATAAAATGCTCCAAGTCAGATTGCTGATATGAATGAGACAGTTGTGACAGAGTTTGAGTAAGTTTTGTTTTCCCGACTCTTAAGCTCGTGTTCTTAAACACTGTAACATAAAATCCTACTTACCCAATGCAGACACTACATACTGAGATCTTGTGAAATCGACCTCACACATAGTGTTGTGGGACAATCAGAGATAGGAGAGACCGAACAGAGTGAGTTCAGGAAAGGTATTTATTAAATACCTACTGATCACCTGGCTCAGTAGGACTAGTGTCCAGGAAAGTCTGAGCCCTGGACAAAGAAAGCAGGCACCTTCTAAGCAGTCAGTGGCCGGGAGCTACGTGATGCAGGAAGCATATTTACAGAAGCGAGAACAAAGCCAGTTGATCAGTTTTTTACATTTGTCTATAGTACATGTTCTACATCCTTGGGAAACCATGTTTCTGTGTCAACCTTGTAACTTTGCAGCTGTGCTGAGGAGGTGAAGCAGGAACTCGCTGAGCCTTGAGGAAAGTGAAACTGGTGAGTACAGATACGGCTCGCTGAGCACAGAAGGAAAATCAGGAAGTTAGTATTCTTCTCTAACTTAGACTACGGGGGGGTGGGGACTACACTGCACTTAGCTTTTGAAGGAAAACGTAAACATTTCTTGGCTGTCTTTGTACTTGTAAAATTCATGAATTCCTTCAGCAGTAGGAGGGGTAGTGGCATAGGTGAAGAGAAAGACACACGTGTCCTTACAACTTCACCTTGTAAGAAGGTGCATTCCAGCAGACACACATAAACAAATCTTAGTATTGTATCCTCTAATCCTTTTTCATTTCGGTTTTTCAACAAGAACGCTTTATGGAGTCAAAGTACTTATATCACTGAGGTGTGAAGGTCATCACTTCCAGCAAAAAGGCCCAGGAGACCCCCTAGGGTGAGAAATTAGGGAACTTTTCTTTACTAAGAGAGAATACTTAATTTAGCCAGTCAGTAGTATTGCATCTCTCATACCTTCAGTTCATCTACCCAACATAGCTGAAAACCTTCTCACAATGTTTACAGTTATTTTTATGTATTCTTTTCTCTGAAGGACCAAAAGCTCCTTAGAGGAAGACATCTCCAGATTACATCTTAAATTAAACAACCCATTGCTTTATCTCCTGTCCAAAATAATTTATCATTAAATCTTCAAGATAATTATTCAAAATAATTATTGAGCATCTGCTGTTCCACCAACAGCACTAGGCACTGAGTATACGTTGGCCCCCTCGGGGCTTACCATCTAGTTGAATGACAGACTATTGTATACACGCAGGAAGCAAACACAGTACCTTGAATAATCTGGAAAGGAGAATTAATAAGACAGGATTTTCTGAGAAATTAGGTTTATACTTTATTTGAAATGAGACGCAGGCATGGGGGGAATGAGAATGTTCCAGGCAGCATAAAAGGTATCTGGGAAATCTCTGAGGTCAGATAAGAGGTTAAACTGATGAGTCTTCTGGCTCCAGTTTTGTTCATATGTCCAATGCACTTCTAATCTGCAATTTATACTACTAACTTATAGTAAAAAAATAATGATTTTTAGGTCCTAGATACAAACCAAACAACTTAGCATAATACGCACAGTCCTATACAATTTGGTCACCTACCTCTTCATCCCCCACCACTCCCTTTTCTTACCCTGTGCCACAGCCATGTCTGTAAAGACATAAGCGGTAGAGACATAAAGAAGTACAGGAATGCAAACCTTTTCACAAACACTTCTCTTTTGTTCAAAACGTGGAGTCCTTTTCATGTTGCTCTTTTTTTTTCTACATTTTTCTCTTCCTTATTTAATTCCTACTTTGCATAGAAAAATTCTAAATTTTTCAAGGTGAAATAAAAATTATTATCTTCTTTGCGGAAGCTTGCCACACCTTCCCAGGCATGTTCTGTCAATGACCAATTTGTAATCTCTAGGAATCTTTTGAAAGGAACTTTATTATGGCTCTTATTGGTTTATACTCTGGTTTGTCTTTACTTGCCTTTTTCCTGGCACAAGGTTGTGAGCTTTCGGAGACAAGGGAACACGTTTCATTTATTTATCAGTCTTTCATCCTCATCACTACTTTCTTACAGAGTAAATGCTGAACACAAATTTGTAACATAAATAAACCTTACAGATTTCCCACAGTCTTAGCACAGATTAGGGATTTTCAGTGCTTGCTAGGTCTAACAGGTTTCTGTAAGGCTATAGCAGTCTCTTTAATGTTATCCAGGCCCTATAATATTTTGTAATTTCATCAGCCTTGGCTTCTCCCCCTCAGCATCCTGAGCATAGCCTCCCTGATGGGCTTGGGCTTCATACTGTAAATGATGGGACTGAGCAACCTAGGTACACATAGGCAACAAGAGCATGTACAATGTGGGGCAGGTGCCTCCCAAAATGGTGGATCATGGACATGGTGATACCTGGAATAAGAAGACAAAGACAGCCAGAATGTGGGAAACACAGGTGCTGAGGGCCCTGATGTGCTCCCTGGGAGTGGCCAGACCCATGACTGTGCGCAGGATGAAGGTATAGGACAGGATGATGAGCAGGGAGTCTATGCCCCCTATAGATACAACCACATAGAGCTCATAGCATATATTGATCCTGGTGTCAGTACAGGCCCACCTCATTACATCAGGGTGGAAACAGAATGAGTGGGGTAGGATGTTACCACCAGGGCAGAAATTTAGACGCTTAACCAGAAATGGCACAGAGAAGAGGCACAAGGTAGCTCGAGCCACAATGGCCAGCCAAATCCTGATGAGGACATTATTTGTGAGGACCGCTGTGTAGCGCAGGGGGGTGGAGATGACCACAAAGCAGTCAAAGGACATGGCCAGGAGCACTGAGGACTCCACCACAGAGAAGGAGCGCAGGAAGAACATCTGGACCAGGCAGGCATTGAAACCAATGAGCCAATAGTCAAACCAGAGCACAGCCAAGGTGGTGGGCATTGTGGACAAGGTGTGGCCACATCGGTGAGCATCAGCATGGACAGGAAGTAGTACATGGGCTGGTGCAGGCTGGGGGTCCTCTTCACAGCCAGGAGAATCAGGCAGTTCCCAGTGAGGGCCACAGTGTACATGGAGGAGAAGGGGATGGTGAGCCAGCCATGAATGGCCTCCAGCCCTGGGATGCCAATCATGAGAAAAGCAGGTGGTTGGAAGAAGGAGATGTTGACATAGGACTGGGAAGGGAGCATCCTAGGGAGGCAGCCGAGGGCTCTGGAGAGATGTGAGCTCTTCAATCTGAGCAGATAGAAGGACATTGACAGGACACCTGTCGGTAGAAAGACATTTATTTATGCTGTGTAGGCTTTTTCATTGCTTTCCATTGTTCTTAGCCCTTGGTCTGTATTATTAACTCTTCCAGTAATAAGCAGACATTAACTAATATGCCCTCAAATGAAATTCAAGTCTAAAGGGATAGTGTCACTCTTCCCTAGTTAGCAAAACATGAATGATAATGGTAGATAAAGAATTTAGTTTTTTTCACTCATATTTATTTATTTTTTTAAATTGACATGAAAATGTGTGTATTTATCCTGTACAACATGAAGTTTTCCAGTATATGTACACTATGGAATGGTGAAATCTAGCTATTTAGCACAAGCATTACCTCATACATTTATGATTTTTGTGGTGAAGATCAGTTAAAATTCACTCTCTTAGCATTTTCTTTCTCTCCCTCCCTTCCTCCCTCCCTTCCTTCCTCCCTCTCTTTCCTCTCCTTCTTCTCTTCCTCTGTCTCTCTTTCTCTCTCTCTTCCTTTTCTTTTCTTTTCTTCCTTCTTTTTTGAGATAGGGTCTTACTTTGTTGCTTAGGCTAGAGTGAGTGCAGTGCCAAGATCATAGCTTACTGCAGCCTCAAACTCCTGGGGTCAAGCAATACTCCTGCCTCAGACTCCTGAGTAGATGGGACTACAGGTCTGTGCCCCCATGCCTAGCTAATTGTTTATTTATTTTTGTAGAGACAGGATATCACAGTGTTGTCCAGTCTGGTCTTGAACTCCTGGGATTGAGCAATTCTCCTACCCCAGCCTCCGAAAGTGCTGGCATTACAGGTATGAGCCACCATACCTGGCCTTAGCATTTTCAAGAATAAAAGATAATATATTGTATCATAGAATTTAGTTGTTGTTAACTATACAGTTTACACTACTTTCACTTTAACACACAGTGTCTTCACTAAATGAAAGTGTTTGCTAATTTTATTTAAGATGTAAAGCACACTGTCAATGCTCATAATTATCATCATCACATCATTGTTGCTTTTGTCCTGGTCCTTATTGTTATTCCACTGAAAATATATGTTTTGCAGTATTCTAAGTGCTTTCACAGTAATTACATCATTGGGGTCTCACCATTACTTTGCCAGGTATACAAAGAAGGAAAACCTTTTTACTAACGTGAGTGGAAAAAAATGCTTAAATCTATCAAAGAAAGATTAAAACCGCAGCCTTCCGCATAAAACAGCTATTAAAACCCATCGTGGCCAGGTGCGGTGGCTCACACCTATAATCCCAGCACTTTGGGAGGCCCAGACAGGTGGATCACCTGAGGTCAGGAGTTCGAGACTAGCCTGACCAACATGGAGAAACCCCGTCTCTACTAAAAATGCAAAATTAGCTGGGTGTGGTGGCGTGTGCCTGTAATCCCAGCTACTCGGGAGGCTGAGGCAGGAGAATCACTTAAATCTGGGAGGTGGAGGTTGTGGTTGTCAGGCCTCTGAGTCCAAGCCAAGCCATCGCATCCCCTGTGACTTGCACATATATGCCCAGATGGCCTGAAGTAACTGAAGAATCACAAAAGAAGTGCAAATGCCCTGCCTTGCCTTGCCTTAACTGATGACATTCCACCACAAAAGAAGTGAAAATGGCCGGTCCTTGCCTTAAGCGATGATATTATCTTGTGAAATTCCTTTTCCTGGCTCATCCTGGCTCAAAAAACTCCCCCACTGAGCACCTTGTGACCCCCACTCCTGCCCGCCAGAGAACAACCCCCCTTTGACTGTTAATTTTCCTTTACCTACCCAAATCCTATAAAACAGCCCCACCCTTATCTCCCTTCACTGACTCTCTTTTCAGACTCAGCCCACCTGCACCCAGGTGAAATAAACAGCCATGTTGCTCACACAAAGCCTGTTTGGTGGTCTCTTCCCAGGGACGCGCATGACATTTTCGTGCGCGCATGACAGTGGTGAGCCGAGATCGTGCCATTGCATGCCAATAGGGGCAATGAGATTGAAACTCTGTCTCAAAAAAACCACAAATAAAAAAACCTCCTGTGGTATGTGTGTGTGTGTGTGTGTGTGTGTGTATAAGATTTGAGTGCAAAATCCTGACATTCTCTAGTAATCAAGTCCCATCAATGAGAAAGTTTCAGGGTAAGAATGAAAATAGGTAGTAGGAACGTTTTGGTAAATGAAGTGACGATTTGATTCTTACCGGTTCACTAAGAACTGTCAAAGATATGGGGTCTTTCTGTGTCTTGCCCAGAGAATATTGACCGGCTCACTGGATGCCCTTGCAGTTCAGGCTACAAATTACAAGAATCATTTCTTCACCCCATTGACTCAACATTTCCCAGAATTTAGGAATGTCAGACAAATATTACTTCAGTCCCTAAGCACACCCTTCCTGAAGTCTTTTGTCCTTGAATGTGCCTCCCCCTAAATCACTTAACACTGTTGTCTTTCCTAACTGGGAGGGCCAAAGCTGCAGGCCTAAGGAGCCTGAGGTTCTCCCCTAAAGTTAGAATTTCCAAAGACACCTGTTAAAACATGAATCATGCCTATGTCCTGAATGGTATTACCTAGGTTTTCTTCTAGGGTTTTTATGGTTTTAGGTCTAACATTTAAGTCTTTAATCCATCTTGAATTAATTTTCGCATAAGGAGTAAGGAAAGGATCCAGTTTCAGATTTCTACTTATGGCTAGCCAATTTTCCCGGCACCATTTATTAAATAGCGAATCCTTTCCCCATTTCTTGTTTTTGTCAGGTTTGTTAAAGATCAGATGGCTGTAGATGTGTGGTATTAATTCTGAGGGCTCTGTTCTGTTGTGGGGAGGGGGTGGTATAGCATTAGGAGATATACCTAATGTAAATGACGAGTTAATGGGTGCAGCACACCAACATGGCACATATATACATATGTAACAAACCTGCACGTTGTGCACATGTACCCTAGAACTTAAAGTATAAAAAAAAAAAAAACAAAAAAAAACCCCATGAATCAAAGATATAAATTTAGGCTAGTTTCAATGTTCTGTGGAGTCTGTTCTACTAATACTGCTAATGTTATTGTCTGATGCTGGGCAAATAAATTTACTAATGTATCAATCATTCCGTATCTCTTATGTTCCAGATATTAGACTCTTTACATTTTTGATTGTAAAAAATACATCTCTTCTTATAAAACAATCATGCAAGGTAGATATTATCATCTTCTTAAAAAGATGGCAATAACAATAACAATAATTATTTTAAATATTATTATTTTAAAACAAATGAAACTAGAGAGAGAGTTTGAGTTCCTCCAGGCCAGTCTAGATGTGACAGTACAAATTCAAATTCAGGTCTACTTCAGTTAAACCTTTCAACAGTCTCAAACTGTCTGCATTATACTAGATGCTAGAGATTGGTAAAATGTGGGCTGCTTGTAGCAGATTAGCTGGAAGTCCCTATTTTCTTCTAATGTTTCATGGTGACATAATTTAGGGCTCTGCAGATGCAGTGTTTTCCTATTTCTTTAAAACTCTCTTTACTCAGTATAACCCTTTTGGTTCTTCATACTATTTGCCTTTTATTGTGCTAATTGCCTCTCCATTTTTTAATTTTCTTTTTATTAATTCAAGTTATATTTCTTCAGAAACCTCATTCAATCCTAATGTCCTGATTTTGGTGATTTCCAAATCTCTGCTCTTTTTTTTTTTTTTTCAGGGACAATCAATGAATGAGCAACTGAATACATTATTGAATAATGATTTCTTTATTTATATAATCCCCTTCCTCTTTACCCCAAGCCTTGATAAAGCCTCCTCTAGCGCCCATGTTCACAACTTTTACTGTATAGTTTGCTTGTAGAAAAGATCAATGACTCCTTCAGATTAATTAAATTAGTTGTTTTTTTAAGTCAGTCTTACTAAGAGTTACAAAAGGTCAATCCAGAAAATAGTCTTTTTTGTCGTTGGTAACATAAATCAGAATACAGGGTAAATTCTAGACTCTGCATTTAACTTTTGGGAATCTAAGGATAAATCTTCCTGAAGTTAATGTGACATTTCCCTTTCTTCTAGCCTGCATTGATTTATCTATTCTCCAGTGACTCACAAATGCGTTATCCTAGAACTCTCTGTTGTCTCCTAGTTGACATGCAGGTCCTCTGTAACTCTGGATATTTGATCTATTTCTCCTGGATGTGGTAGAAGGATCAAAATGCTAAGTTTGGTTCAATAGTACAAGAAGCTGAGCACTTAAAGATATAACTGTACAGTACCTCTTAGAACAAGTTGCCAAAAATTTGTGGCACTTTGTATAATCAAACTAAGTTCTCTCTTATCTCTAGATAATGGTCTTTTCATCAATTTTCATGTATTGTAAATATTACAGTGATATGAGAGGCCTGACACAAGGGAGAAATTCTGTGTATTGAAATGAAAATTTTTGCTTTTGTTTTCTTTCTTTTCTATGAATACCCATTCTAGTAGCCAGCTTGGATTACCATGTTTCTTAGTTCCCATGGACTCAGAAAGTTTAAAGTTAAATCTCTCAATTCTGGAAATTAGACCAGGTTTGGTTTCCTGCTATTATATCCAGGACAAAAAAGAGTCAAACCTATTTAAAAATCATAACTCTTCCCCGAAGAAGGAGGAAAAATGTGGATGATTTTTAACTTATGTTTATTTTAATACTCTAAGAATCTTTCATGACTGTACGTGTCTGTGAGAGTCAAAAGGAGTGACTCAACGTGTTTTATTTCCTCTACCTCAAAGTCAAGTGCTTTCCTTAAAGGCTCTTCTTATCCAGGAGAATATGAAAAACAATCCCATGGCGAAAGGTGACGTCTCAAGCAAACATTCAGATCATCCCCAGGATGCTACCTGAGATGGGATCTTAAGATACCCTCACAGAGTTACCCTACTTAGAGAAACCAAAGGGTATCATTCCCCTTGGTCACAGAGTCTAGGTTTCTGAATAATGATCTGAATTGAGAAATCTCTGCGTTCAGGAACATTGCCTCCTTCCTTACTCTCCCTCATCTAGGGGCATGTTCCTGCCATCTATGGAAGTCCAGGCCTCCTCACTCCTTTCCTGCTTCTGACACCTGCTCATCCCTCATCCCACTGGTTCCTCCTTTTGGTGGTAGCTAACAGAGTGGGGATCTCAGACTCATTGAGCGGGCCCCTTCCCTTCTAAATAGTGCAGAAGGCATTGTGTCCAGGCCCTGTGTTACTCACCCTGCTTGTTGTCAAAGCCTTCTTCACCTCTCCACATCCTGAAGGAGCCCAGAAAGGCTCTGAAGCTGACATCCCATCTTTGTACCCTTGGCTAGATGCCCTGGTGAGGTGCTGTTCCCCAGGGATCCCTGGGGCCCAGGCCACCCAGGAGATTCTCTGCTAACTTGTTCTTGGGCAATAGAAAATGACTGGGGTGTGTGTGTTGGGAAGGAGAGTTACATTTGAGCAACTGAGCTGTGGAGCAGAGGAGAGAGCTAGAATCATCATGTCTGTTTTTGTGCTCAAGGCATAGCATTTCCACTCTGCCACACCTGCAGGAAACTTCACTGGGCACTTCATTCACTTGCTTTACTGTGCTCCTCAGTGACATCGGCTTTTCCGTTTGGAGTCACAGAGACCATTTTGCAGCCTCTCTCAGTGATGGCCTTTTAGGTCGTCAGGGTCAGTGGTGTCTTCCCTCCACTCCATCTTAGCCCCCAGGGATGGACATCCAGGTGAAGCAGCCCCACTTCCTGTGTCTGCTCCTCATGGGCACTGTGGGAGCTCCATTTTCTTCAACAGCAGATATGAATCAGGCAATCTGAGGGGCTAGATGGGGAGAAAAGGGCCCTGAAACAGGGAGAGATGAATGTAGCCACCAGGTATGTTTATTGGGAGCTCTCCAGCTCTCTGCTTTTTATCTTTAGAGAGGCAGAGAGTCATTCAACCTAAGAATTTTTCCTTGCTGTCTTGCATATCCCCACAGGCCTGCCTTCATTCTTATAATGTGACCTAAATTGAGAACTTGAAGAGGCCTCATGGGCTGAACTGCAGAAACAAATTAAATGAACATTTATATTTTCATACATTGGTTTCTGAATCCTGTTTCAACTTCCTCACTTCCCAGATTTCTGCCAGTGCTCCTGCCAGTTAGGAAAGTGCCTGCCTGAGCAGTCTTTTTGGGAGGACTGTGTAATAAAGTTGTTGCTATCCCACAGAACCTGGCAGAGAAGAATGATGTGTAATTAAAAGTAAATTCCCTAATATTATACACTCAGGCAGTAGTGAGAGGCCAGAGGAAGGCCATTCCTGAGCAAGGAAGTGCCTTTTTGGATCGAGGGTTGCCCATTGGTTCTCCCCCAGTGTAGTGCTACTTTTGGAATATGGTTCCTGGCAGAGAATTGCTTGGTATGTGGTGTGCACTTAGTAAGAAGGTGTTAAATAAATGAATGAATACATTCCTGAAGCCCTCTTGTGGACAATCCCTCTGTCCAATAATGAAGGCATTCATTGTGAGTCAGGCTTCAGTGCTGCCCTTGAGGAATTAGAATATGAGGTCAAAGCAAAGTATAGTGTGAATAGCACTTGACAAGCTCTCTACTAGAGGTGTGTACAAGCTGCAAAGCATGTAGAGCAGAGAAGAGCAAGGAACAGGAAAGAGGGGACAGAACCTTTTATCTCCTCCTGGGAGGACAAGGGTCTTCTAGATAGATGGAGAAAGTAGTGGAGTCCTAAAGCAGTAAGGAAAACTGACATACCCACTCATGAGGGCTCTAGGGTTATTGATGGGTATTGAGGGCTGTAGGGTTATTGATAAGTCCATGTCTCTGCTGCCTATATTTGGATGCAATTGGGGGAGGAGTGCTAGACCCTGCACAGAGAGAGACTCATTTCGGAGCAGTTCCATAGACCCTATGCTCCATTCTTTCTCTGTTATCATTCATCTGTTGAAACTTTATTTGTGGTGACCTTTTATGTGCCATGCCTAAGTTAAGCATTAGGCATACAGGTATAACTAAAACATAGTCCCTGGCCTCAAGGATTTCACAGTCTTATGGTGCAATTATTTATAATTACGATATAGTGTGTTAAGTGCATGAGGGCCACAGGGTGTTCAGGGGTCACAGTTAAACCCCCTGACTTGGCAAACCCCCTGTTCCAGTCTCAATGGAAATCACATGCTAGTTAGGAAGAAACATAATTATTTTGCTTCCTCTGCATTCTAATTCTGCATTCTTAACACCTTATCCTGTTTGTCCCAGCATTCGGTGCTTATCTAGTAATTATCTGAGAGACTGTCTCACCTTTCTTGAAATATAGGACGATAGAGGATTCTGGCGTGAGGGATATAGATACACACATACATAGATATATAATTACATACATATACACATATAGTGCACATCTATAGTAAACACATATACACATACACACCCATGTATTTCTACATGCCCATAGGTATTTCCCTACTCACAGCTTTTAGCCTTTATACATTTCAAGTCTATGAAAAAGTTGAAAGAATAACATAATAAAAACTTGTATTTTCATTACTAGATTGATAACATATTTTCACAGTTTTTCTCCTTTTGTCTCTCTCTCTCCCTCCATCTCTACAGACACACACACCTGCCCACATCCATGTATGTTTTTATTTTTACTCTCTCACTTGAATGTAATTTTAGACATTATAATCTTTCTCAATCAATATTTAATATGCACCTTCTAATAACAGATTCTCCTGCATAACCACAATAATATTTCAAAACTAAGCAAATTATACTAAAGCTAATAATATAATCAATATATAATACATATTCAAAATTTCACAATTGTTCTAATAATGATGGGTTTCTGTTAATAGTTGGTTGCCGTGTCCCTTTAATCTTTTAAAATTTAGATTGATTCTAAATATATATGTGTGTATATATATGTATATATGTGTGTGTGTGTATATATATATGTTTGTGTGTGTGTATATATATATTTCCCCCTCGCTACCCCAAATGGAGTCTCACTCTGTTGCCCAGGCTGGAGTGCAGTGGCACGATCTTAGCTCACTGCAGCCTCCACCTCCTGGATTCAAGCAATTCTCCTGCTTCAACCTCCTGAGTAGCTGGGATTACAGGCATGTGCCACCATGCCTGGCTAATTTTTGTATTTTTAGTAGAGACAGGGCTTCACCATGTTGGCCAGGCTGGTCTGGTGATCCACCCTCCTCAGCCTCCCAAAGTGCTGGGATTATAGGCCTGATAAATTTTTTATAACGCTGTATTTTTAAAAGATTCTAGGCCGGGCGCGGTGGCTCAAGCCTGTAATCCCAGCACTTTGGGAGGCCGAGACGGGTGGATCACGAGGTCAGGAGATCGAGACCATCCTGGCTAACACTGTGAAACCCCGTCTCTACTAAAAAAATACAAAAAATTAGCCGGGCGAGGTGGCGGGCGCCTGTAGTCCCAGCTACGGGAGGCTGAGGCAGGAGAATGGCGTAAACCCGGGAGGCGGAGCTTGCAGTGAGCTGAGATCCGGCCACTGCACTCCAGCCCGGGCGACAGAGCGAGACTCCGTCTCAAAAAAAAAAAAAAAAAAAAAAAGATTCTAGGCCAGTTTGTGTGTGTGTATGTGTAATGTTCCCATATTCTAGATTTTTCTGATGATTTCCTCATGGCTAGATTTAGGCAAAATAGTTTTGCTAGGAATTCCATATATGTGATGTTGTTTTCTTATTGCTCACATTAGAAGGTACGTAACCTCACAATGTCTCATCATCGATTAAGCTAACTTTGCTCATGTGCTTAGGGTAACAATTATCAATCTTATTTATTATAAAGGTACATTCATTTTTCTTATTTATAATTAAGCTGTACAGTGATACATTGAGATTATGCAAATATTCTGTTTCCCAACGTCCTTTAAACACTTGTTTATTTATCTTAAATTATGTTAAAAACTACAAATGGCGTTTTTCAAAATCTATAAACTTTTGCATTTGTACATGACATTCCTCTGTAGAGAAGAGTTTTTCTTTTTCTTTTCTCTCTCTCTGTTTTGAGTATCACTATGGACACATACATTTAAATAAACCAATTTGTAGGCTGGGTGTGGTGTCTCATTTAGGGGTACATGTGCAGGTTTGTTATATAGGTAAATTAGGTAAATTGTGTGTCACAAGAGTTTGGGGTACAGATTATTTCATCACCCAAGTAATAAGCACAGTACCTGATAGGTAGTTCTCCAATCCTTACCCTCCTCGCACCCTCCATCCTCATGTACACCCCAGTGTCTGTTATTCTCTTCTCTGTGTCCATATATACTCGATGTTTAGCTTCCACTTACAAGTGAGAACATTCAATATTTGGCTTAATGTTCCTGTGTTACTTTGCTTGGGATAATGTCCTCCAGCTCCATCCATGTTGCTACAAAGAACATGATCTCGTTCTTTTTTATGGCTGTGCAGTATTCCTTAGTGCCATATGTACTACATTTTCTTTATCCAGTCTACTCTGTTGGGCATTTAGGTTGATTCCATGTCTTTAGTATTGTGAATAGCGCTGTGATGTAATATTCCAATATTCAATTTGGTAACTCTTTCAAATAGGTTTCTGGTTCTTTTTTCTGTTACATGAGCTTATTGTCCTTGTGTTCTTTAGTTTCAGGCACAGTCTATTCCAGTATCACCTAATGTTTTCCCTGCTCTATGCTTAGAATTAGCCATTTCTTCAAGGATTTCAGGTTATTTGTAGTGAGGAATATAATTAGAAATCAATGAGTGGGTGCTAGCTCTGCTCACTGCTCCCAGTGTCATTGCCTATGGGCACTTTCAGTGGACAGGGATTGGAAATCTACATTTAATTAATCCAGTAGATGCAATTTAAAATGCATCTACTAATATTTTTTTCATTAGGATGACAAATTTGTCATCCATTCTTGTTGTCTTAGACGGTAATAACAACCTCCTAAGTGATTTTCTAGCCTTCTTTTTCTACTCCACTTTCACCTTCTTAATCCATAATACAGTTAAGTCTGTGCAACCTTCTGCAGTGCAATAGTCTTCCATGGCAGACTTTTAAGCAAAGAATGCAGGTTAGATGTCTCAATCAGGTCTTAAAGGTCCCAAGAGGTCTCTCCACTGCCAGTCATTTATTGCTTATCTCCTGTTGTTCTTCCAACAGAGGCATGTAGATTGTGCTGAATTACATCTGACTACTTGCTTTTCCACAAGTACAGCAAATTATTCTAAATCATTTACAAAGTATTCTTATTTCTTTATTAGTTGGCTCCCCACTCCCTGTTTGACAACCCCCTATTTACCTTTCAGCTTCTTTCTCATCTGAATCCTTTCTTATTTCCTCTTGCAGGGCCAGTAAACTCTCTTCTGAGTTCCCATAACACTTTGTGTGTGTCTGTCACATTCTCATTACACATTACTATACTTGTGCATTTAAGGACTGTTGTCCCCCAGTGAATGACAAAGGTGATATGGTTCACTTTTAACATTTTTAGTGATGAGTACAGATTCTTGCGCAAGTAAACACCGAAGAAAATATCTGAGGTTAGTGAGTGTATAAAGGAATCAAGAATGTTCTTTACCTATCCGTCTGAGGGCATCCAATTGCTTGTCATCCTCTTCATAATGTGTCTGGGCAAGAGATTTGAGTAAGGGCTTTCTGCGCATAAGATATGACTGTTTGGCCATATTTTCCTTCCAGATCTTTAGGTTATTTTCTTATTTCATCAGCCTTGCCCCTTCCTTCTGAGTACCTTGAGCATGGCCTCCCTAATGGGCTTGGATTTCATACTGTAGATGATGGGGTTGAACACAGGAGGCACTATCAGATACACATGGCAACCAGGGCATGCACAATGTGGGGTAGGTGCCTCCCGAAATGGTGGATCATAGACACACCTATGACTGGAATGTAGAAAACCAGGACAGCTAAGGTATGAGACACACAGATGTTGAGGGCCTGGATGTGTTCCCTGGGAGAGGCCAGCCCCATCACTGCATAAAGATTAAGTATATAGGACAGGACAATAAGCGAGGAGTCTACACCCACTGTGGACAGAACCACATAGAGCCCATAAAGGATGCTGACCGTGATGTCAGCACAGGCCCGTTTCATGATATCTGCATGGAAACAGAATGAATGAGACAAGAGGATCTTTCCAGGGCAGTAGTTCAATCGCTTCAGCAAGAAGGGAACGGGGAAGAGGGACACAGTGGCTCAAACCACAATGGCCAGCCCAATCCTGATGATGACATTATTTGTGAGGACAGCTGCATGGCGCAGAGGGGTGGAGATGCCACAAAGCGGTCAAAGGACATGGCCAGGAGCACTGAGGACTCCACCACAGAGAAGGAGTGCAGGAAGAACATCTGGACCAGGCAGGCATTGAAGCCAATGAGTCGATAGTCAAACCAGAGCACAGCCAAGGTGGTGGGCATTGTGGACAAGGTGAGGCCCACATCGGTGAGCGCCAGCATGGACAGGAAGTAATACACGGGCTGGTGCAGGCTGGGGGTCCTCTTCACAGCCAGGAGAATCAGGCAGTTCCCAGTGAGGGCCACAGTGTACATGGAGGAGAAGGGGATGGTGAGCCGGCCATGAATGGCCTCCAGCCCTGGGATGCCAATCATGAGAAAAGCAGGTGGTTGGAAGAAGGAGATGTTGACATAGGACTGGGAAGGGAGCATCCTAGGGAGGCAGCCAAGGGCTCTGGAGAGATGTGAGATCTTCAATCTGGGTAGAAAATAAGGAGAAAATACAAAATTATTGGAAGAACACCACCTCTGATACCAGGTGCCATTGGTTCATGCACACTAGGAAATATGACAGATGTGAATCATATTTTAAAATGTACTTCAATCTAAATGAAAAGGGGGAATAACTGTAAATTAAGCTTATTGATGACAAAAGTTCCAGTTGATAGCATGTAACACTGGTTTCTTTTTATATTTAACAAAGTGATACTTTCTTTGAAAATACATAAAGTGATCCTGATGAACTTAGTACAAAATGCTGTATTTTAAAGAGGAAACAGTAATCCTGTAGAAATAAATTGCAGATCTACCATAGAAACCTGTGGGGTAGAAGGCATGGGCTTGCTATTCTTCTTTTCTGGGATTCAGCTTCTACATTCTCAAACAAACAAGCAAATAAGAAAACAAAGGAAAACAGTTTAAAGGTAGATCAAGAAAAGAGATGAAAAGCAGCCATCCAAATATCTTTAGCAGAGATTTAAAAACCCACCCAAAACAGTTCTGTGAGCTAAAGCAAATTTTATGATGATAGCTGGGTCTCCAGTTGTATCTAGTCAATGTAATCAGCTCACACTGAAGGTAAAAAATGACCAGGAACTGGAGGGTAGGGGAGTTAAGAAGTATTGTGTCTACTGGCCAGAAGATTGTGTATATTTTGTGAAATATTTTAAAAGAATACATAGAAAATTAAAGTTGCTGTTGTTGTCAGTTGAGTTATTATCTATTTTTCTTGGTTATGCATTACTTTTTGAGTGAATATCAAGCCCTGATGGAACTGACTCCATTTAAAGATGAGTAAAAAACAGAGAAGTTCCCACATAGAATTTATGCAGACATATTTTGTAAAAATTAAAAGGAATAAACTAAGTTAAACATATAGTAAATATTCTTTGAAATAAAGAGTTACTAGAGGAAAGAGAAAAAAGTTTTATACAAATTTTTTAAAATACTTAAAAAAGTTAAAGAAAACATGAACAAAATGAAATGTTGTAATACTAGAGTGTGAAAATGAGTTGATAACAGAGAAAATAAAAATCATAGACCAAAGAAAATAACCTGGGGCAAAAAATAGAAGCTACTCTAAAATTGAAAATATTCTTATTAGAAAAAGGTATACTGCTTAGAAACTTACCAATATGAAAAATAGAGTTGAGAATAATCAAACAAAATGAAATTAAAGCAATGATAAAAGTCATTAGAGAAAATGTAATTGATATGCTGAATAAAACAGTGTAATCTCAAACACAATAGGTATTCCTGAAGAGAAGTAAAATAAGAATAAAAAAAAATATTCAAATATATAATAAAATATTTCTAAAAATTATAAAAAATCCAAGTCTTTATATCAATATGCTTATCTACCAGAAAATAAACACTAATGACTAGGCAAATATAGATATATTTAGGTATAATTATTACATTGCAAGGATAAAAATCCTATAAATACCCTGATGGAGGCAACAAATCTTAAAATGAAAAAGTATCAGATGCAACCCATAAATCTCTTAAGACCAATAGATCACAAAAAAAGGGATTAGTGTGTACAGAAAAAAATGGATGTGTAAAAAGCATCCATTTTTTACATCCAAATGTGTAAAAAATGGATACTTTTTTTTTTTTTTTGAGACAGAGTTTTGCTCTTGCTGCCCAGGCTGGAGTGCAATGGCGTGATCTTGGCTCACAGCAACCTCCGCCTCCCGGATTCAAGCGATTCTCCTGCCTTAGCCTCCCGAGTAGCTGGGATTACAGGCATCCGCCACCACACCTGGCTAATTTTATTTTTAGTAGAGACTTGGTTTCACCATGTTGGTCAGGCTGGTCGCAAACTCCCGACCTCAAGTGATCTGTCTGCTTTGGCCTCCCGAAGTGTTGGGATTACAGGCGTGAGCCACCACGCCCAGCTGGAATATAAACATTCTGAATGCATCTAGAATGTTGTCTAGGTGGAAAAGAAAAATAGCATACATTAAAGTCAATATTTTTATTATTATTTATAACATGGACTAATATTGTAGGATACATTTTTTGAGTGATTATATTAATGCCTTTGAGAGCCAAGACTTTCAGGGTAAGAGAAAAAGAGCACATATTTTTTTTTAAATAACCAAGTTAATTAAAATGTTGTAATTATAGAGTTAAGTTTGAAATATCAGAATAAGCTCAAGAAATATTTATCTTTTAAGTAATATATATTTTTCAGCTTTATTCCCAGAAAATGACTCAGTAGCAAGAACGTCTCAGTAACAAGGAGTACCTCTAATACTTAGCTGTGGCTTTTAGGTAACATTTTCCCCTAAAAGGAGTCACATATCTTTTGATAAATAGCTGATTTCAAACCTTGTGCTGGAAATATGCCTAATGATATTGGACATCTTTTGGTACTAAAAGACAAGGAATCATTCAAAGCCAACAGGAATCACTTAAAAAAGACAAAGTAGTCAACTTGAAGAGGCTCCCACTTTCCAAATAGGGCCAATTCAACATCAGTAAGAATGGTAGATGAAAAAGATGGAAACACATTGTGTGTGTGTGTGTGTGTGTGTGTGTGTGTAAGAGATGTACATATACATACACACAAGCTCACAACTCATTGGTTAGTGATGCTGTTAATTGGAACTTACTCAGTATTCTGAAAACTTGCACATAATCTGCTTTGCTTCTACAAATTCTTGCATGGTTAAAACAAACAAACAAAAAATGCAAAAGTTATCACAGCTAACAGGAAATAATAGAATTAGAGTAACTTTTCTTTACCTAGTGAAATAATGGAAAAAATCATCAAGGGCTGAAAGTATCACAAAATACCAGAGGAAGCAGAGTAAGATGACCAAATATAAGGCTTCTGTAGTCATCCTCCATGCAGGAACACCAAATCTGACAACTATTTACACAAAAAAGCACCTTCATATGAACCAAAATTCAGGTGAGCAATCACAGTACCTGGTTTTAATGTCATATTGCTAAAAGGGGCATTGACCAGGGTAGAAAGACAGTCTTGAATTGCTGTCGCCACCCATACCCCATCCCCTAGCAGTGGATACATTGTGTGGAGAGAGAATCTGAGCATTTAGGGGATGTAGAACATGGTGGCTGTTTGAATTCAGAGCTGCCCTGTCGTGGTAGAAATCAACACCAGGCAGAACTCAGCCACTGCCCATCCATAGAGGGAGGATTTAGATTAGCCCTAGTCGGAGAGGAATCACACATTCCAGCAGTCAGAACTTGAGTTTTGGCAAGCCTCACTGAGCCAAAGTGCTCTGGGGTCCTCAATAAACTTGAAAGAAAGTCTAGCTCACAAGGACGGCAGCTCCTAGGCAAGTTCCAGTGTTGTACTGGGCTCAGAGCCAGTGGAAGTGGCTGGGAACATGACCTAGTGAAACACCAGCTGGGGCAGCTAAGGGATGCTTGTGCTACCACCCCTCCCCCAATCCCAGTCAGTGCAGCTCACAGCAACAAAAGTGACTCCTTCCTTCTGCTTGAGAAGAGGATAAGGAAGAGTAAGAGGACTTTGTCTTTCATCTTGGATGCCAGCTCAGCCACAGTAAGATAGAGTACCAAAAGGAGTTGTGAGGCCCCCAGTCCAGGCCCTAGCTCCTTGACAACATTTCTAGACACACTCTGGGACAGAAGGGAACCTACTGCCCTGCAGGGAATGGCCCAGTCCTGGCAGGATTTATCACCTGATGACTAAGGAGCCCTTGGGCCCTTGGGCCCTGAAGAACCAGCAGCAATACCTAGGTAGTATGTCATGGGCCTTGGGTGAGACTCTGAGACACGCTGGCTTCAGGTGAGACAAAGAACATTCCCAGCTCAACCCCATTAAAAAGTGGACAAAGGACATGAACACTTTTCAAAATAAGACATACATATGACCAACAAGTGTATGAAGTAAAGTGCAATATCACTAATAATTGGAGTAATGCAAATCAAAACCACGATGAGATATCATCTCATACCAGTCAGAATGACTATTAATAAAAAGTCAAAATATAAAAGATGCAGATGAGGTTGCAGAGAAAAGGGAATACTTATACACTGTTGGTGGAAGGGTAAATTAGTTAAACCATTGTGGAAAGCAGTGTGGCAAATCTTCAAAAGAACTAAAAAAACAACTATGATTTGACCCAGCAATCCCACTACTGGGTATACGCCCAAAGGAATATAAATCATTCTCCCATAAAGACGCATGTATGCATATGTTCATTGCAGCACTAATCACAATAGCAAATACATGAAATCAACCTAAATGTCCATCAACAGTAGAGTGGATAAAGAAAATGTGGTACATATATAGCATGAAATACTATGCAGCCATAAAAACGAATGAAATAATATACTTTGCGGGAACATGGATGGACCTGGAGGCCATTATTCTTAGCAAACCATTGCAAGAACAGAAAACCAGATACTGCATTTTCTTATTTACACGTGGGAGCTAAGCAATGAGGACACATGGACTGGAAGATGGGAAATACAGACTCTGGGCCCTACTTGAGAGTAGAGGGTGGGAGGAGAGAGAGGTTCAGAACAATTAAACAACAACAACAACAACAATTGTTGGGTACTATGTTTAGTACCTGGATGAAGAAACAATCTGTACACCAAACCCCCCAATCATGAGTTTACCTATATAACGAACCTTATCTATATAACAAACATGTATCCCTGAACCTAAAAGTTAAAATAGTTAAAAAAAATCTCATGTACCCCATGAATGTATCACCTACAATGTACCCACAAAACTTAACAATTGAAGAAAAAAAAACCACTAAATTAGAGAACACTGTATATTTTACCAAAATTACAAATTTGGGTCATATCCCACCTTGAGTTTACAGAAAATAGTCAAGACAGCAGTCAAGCAGGCATGTTAAGATACCAAGAAAGGAAGTCAGAAATATTCATATTAAAATAAACAAACTTGACAAAACATTCTAGCTTATTCTAATAAATAAATTCCAAGAAAGCAAAAAGGAAGAGAAAAATGTAAGAACAGATAAATGAATTCAATAAAGTTGCAGGACATAAAATCAACATACAAATATCAATAGCATTTCTATATGCTATCAGCAATTAATCTAAAAAAGAAATCAAGAAAGCAATTTCATTTATAGTAGCTACAAAAAATAAAATACCTTAGGATAAATTTGTCAAGTGAAAGATCTCTATATGGAAAACCATAACACACCCATGAAAGAAATCGAAGAACACACACACACAAATGGAAAGATATCCTATGCTTGTGTACTGGAATAATTAATATTGTTAAAATGTCTTACTACCCAAAGCAATCTACAGGCAATGCAACCCTTATCAAAATATCAATGACATTCTTCACAAAAATAGTAAAACACAATTCTAAAATTTGTATCAACCCACAATAAACCCTGAATAGCTAAAGCAATCCTGAGCAAAACAAAAAACAAAACCAAAACTGGAGGCATGACACTACCTAACTTCAAATTATACCTCGAAGCTATAGTAGCTAAAACAACACGGTACTATCATAAAAACAGACACATAGACCAATGGAACAGAATAGAGAACTCAGAAATAAATCCACACATTACAACCAACTTATTTTTCACAAAGATGCCAGTAACATACATTGTGAAAGGGACAATCTCTTTAATAAATGGTGCTGAAAAAACTGGATATCCATATGCAGAAAAATGGAACTAGATCCCTATTTTTTTACCATATACAAAAATCATTTTAAGATAGATTAAAAGCATAAACGTAAGACCTGAAACTATGAAACGACTAGGAGAAAACATTGGGGAAATGCTACAGAACACTGGCCTGAGCAAAGGTTTTTTTTGGTAAGACATCAAAAGTACAACAAAGGCAGAAATAAGACAAATGGGATTACATAAAGCTAAGAAGCTTTTATACAGTAAAGGAAACAATTGACAAAGTGAAGAGGCAACCTACATAATGGGAGAAGATTTTTGCAAACTATCCCACAGGGTATTAATAACCAGAATATAAAAGGAACTCAAACAATTCAATAGTGAAAAAAAAAAAATCTGATTAAAAAGTGGGCAAAAGACCTGAATAGGCATTTAACAAAAGACAATATACAAATTACCTGAAGATGTATGAAAAAAGGTTCAACATCACTAATCATTAGGGGAATGACACTCAACTGACAATGAGATGCCACCTCACCCCAGTTAAAACGGCTTTTATTGAAAAACCAAAAACAAAGTAACAGGTGCTGGAGAAGATGAGGAGAATGGGCAATGCACTTACACTGTTGGTGAGAACATAAATTAGTACAGCCACTACGGAAAACAGTATGGAGGTTCCTCAAAAAACTAAAAATAGAACTACCTTATGATCCAGCAGTCTGACTGCTGGATACATACCCAGAAAAAAGAACATTATTAGTATGTCAAACAGATACCTGCACTCCCATGTTTGTTGCAGCCTTATTCACAATAGCCAAGATACAGAGTCAGCATAAGTGTCCATCAGTGGATGAATGGATAAAGAAAATGTGGTACAAATACACAATGTGGTATTATTCAGTCATTAAAAAGAATGAAATCCTGTCATTTGCAACACCATGGATGGAAATGGAGGCCATTATGTTAAGTGTGATAAGGCAGGCACAGAATGGAAAATACCACATATTCTCACTCCTATGTGAGAACAAAAAAATTGGATCTTTTTTTTTTTTTTTTTTTTTTTTTTTTTGGTTACAGATCTTATGAAGGCAGAGGGTTAGAATGGTGGTTACTAAAGGCTGGAAAGTACAAAGGGGAAGGAGGCCATGAAAGATTGGTTAGTGGGTACAAATATACAGTTAGGTAGATTGAATAAGTTCTGCTATAATATTTGATAGTACAATAGGGAGACTATTAATACTATTAAATTACTATTAACAGTAATTTATTGTGTATTTCACAGTTACTAGAGGAAAATAATTGAAATGTTCCCAATAGAAAGAAAAGATAAATGTTTAAGATGCATAACATCATTACACTGATTTGATCATTATACATTGTGTACATGTATGAAAATATCACATGTACTCCTAAAATATGTACTGTTATTTTATACACACACACACACACACACACGACTTGACTCTTATCAACCAAAAGAAATGCGTGGACCTTGTTAGTATCTTGTTTTGAGCAAATCAAATGTAAAACACGAGCAAACTAACAAAAAGAAACATTTTTCAGGGTAATCCTGAATTGCAATAAATGTGGATGTGAGCTGATGATTGTTGTAGCTGCATATGAGTATATAGAGATCCACTTATTCTCTCTTTAATTTTGGGTATTTTTGATTTTTTATAATAAAATATTAAGAAAATAGTTTTCTTTCATAACAAGTGACAACATTAATGAAAATAGCTTTCTGGTTAAACTTGGTAAATCATACAAAACCTTTCTTTCTCTAGTCTCTCCAAATTCCCATTTAAGTGACAGTAAAAATAAGAAGTTATTAACTCACAATGACAAAAGCACAGGACAGGATATAAGAGATGCAAATATTAAAGTCTATGGGTAAATCAGAAAGAGTGGTGGGAAAGTGATAGAAATAAAAGATTAAGTTCTTATAGAAAGGTTGCATCACAGATCCACTGCAAAATGACTAGGGAGTTACAGCTGATAAAAGCAAGAATGAGGAGAAGAATTGAGAATAGGATGAGTTTATGAGGAGCAGCTGTAAGAAGATCCCCTCTCCTGGATATACCTTCCACCCTGGTAGAAGTCAGATTACTTTCCGAAAACATTCTACCAACAAGGCTCTGGATCCAGAAATGCTTGAAAGAAAAGAAAACTGGACAGTAGTTAAAACAAGTGATATGAGGAATGGCAAGACTGCCCAGCTCTCCTTTTCTTGCTTGATTCACTGAGTTCTGGTAATCAGGCTTATTCTGCATCACTTGATGGTCACCTTGGGTGCCCACCCAGCAGGAAAAGCCTGTGGAGAAATGCCAGTCCAGATAAGGACAGCTGAGATACTGAGACAGTGCTCAGATGACCTCAGGATGCCAAACAGGGAAAGAACTGGATACATTGTCACATCTGCTCCCTTTTTAAAGAAATTATAAGGAGCATAGTCTTGGAAATATGGTCTTGGATTCCAGTTCATCTCAGAGATACAAACTTCAGGACCTTAGGAAACCAGCCTCTTCCAGCCCGTGTTCTTCAAGTGGGGATAGGACTACGGTCTCTCATTGTCCCAGACTATTTCTCCTTTTTATGCTTTATGTCCAACTCCATCCCACCGATGTATCTCCATTTGAGGCTGAGGTGCTGGAAGCCACCCGTCTGAGAATTAGAGAAGGGGATGTGTTGGGGCCCAGATTACTCACCCTAGCTGTGGTCCCAGGCTGTCCTCCCACTCATATCCTGCAGGAGCCCAGAATGCCTGTGGCAGAACAACTAAGTTTTATCTCGTTACACAGAGACACCTTGGCAGAAGTGCCTATGTCCAGGGAAGGCCAGGCTTGGGTCACAGAGGAATCAGTCACTCCACTCAGGTCCCGGGAGAATGGGAAAGTTGGGGCTGGCTTTGGAACCAGGAACAGACAGGTGCTTGGAGAAACTAAACCATAAGAAGGAAAGAGAGACCAGAATCATAGATTCTACAATGTCCCACCAAGTTTTAATTATCCTCAGAAACTATCAACTTCCACAGCTCATCTGAATTTGAAATCTTTCCAGGATAGATGATACTGCTGAAGCCTCCTCTGGGCCAGGCCACAGGATGCATCCTACAGGAGCTCGTAGTCTTTGTAGAGGGCCGGGATATGGAGTGATGTGGTTGAGAGCCCAGCAGTGGCCCACCCCAGCCTGAGGGAGTCAGGGAAGCCTTCCTGGAAGAAGTGGAGAGAAAAGAGACTTCTGACAGGCCCCCAAACCCTGTCCGAAGCCCTTGGCTCTTATTCTTGGAAGGGTGCCAGGACTATGGGCTTGAACTCCAGGCTAGGAGTGTGGTACAGATTCTGCCCATATTCCTAACCTGGGACTAACCTGCTGAATCAAGCAGACTTGAGAGAACTTGGACAGAGGCAAGAACATGAACTTCAGAGGCATCAGACCTGGGTTTGAGGCTCCCTCTTGAACTTTTCTTACTTCTGAGAGAGTTTCCATAGTAGCTCTGGCCTCAGCTCTTTCTAAATCAATTTGGACTATGGTTATTCACCTGCAACTTCTTTCTATGGACACATTTGACTCTTTCTTGTCTTTGATTTTGCCTGCACCCTCTCATGCTGAATTGAGCTCAGCCTGTCTCTACCTTTCTCCTCCTGAGGTGATAAGTAAACTTAGGAAAGAAATCACCGACTCTTGAAAATTTATATCTAAACAAATTTGTGGCCTTTAACCCGAGCTGAGACCTTAGCACTGCTTCACAATTATTTTCTTTCTGTTTTTAAATTGTCACATTTTTTCTCAAGCTCTTTACCCAACCTACCACCACTCCTCTCATTAGTTAATTTGGTATTGCTCCTAACTTCACACAGAAAATGGAAGCCATCAAGTGGGCCTTCCCTTAGCTTCCTGCCCAATGCATCTGCTATCTGAACTGTTTCCATTTTATATACATACTCTGCCAGAGAGACAATTCTTTTTTTTTTGAGACAGAGTCTCATCCTGTTGCCTAGGCTGGAGTGCAATGGCATGATCTCGGCTCACTGCAATGTCTGCTTCCTGGGTTCAAGAGATTCCCAGCCTCCCAAGTAGCTGGGGTTACAGGTGTGCGCCACCAAGCCTGGCTAATTTTTGTGTTTTTAGTAGAGACGGAGTTTTACCACATTGGTCAGGCTGGTCTTGAACTCCTGACCTCAAATTATTCACCTGCCTCAGCCTCCCAAAGTGCTGAGATTACAGGTGTGCAGAGAGACCATTCTAAGGAACATGTTGCTTCACGTTAACTCCCTCTCCACACTTTTAACTACTTCTTTGCTGGCTGCCCATAACTTATAGCAAAAACAATTCTGAATGCCATTTCATGGATGACACCTAAGACTCTTTAACATTTTTTATTTTATTTTATTTTTATATAAAACTTTTAAAGATGGTTGTGGATTCTCATGCAATTTTAAGAGATAATTCAGAGAAATTTTGTGTATATTTTACCCAGGTCCCCCAGTGGGGTGACAGCTTACAAAACAGTGCAATATCAACATAAGGATTTTGAAGGTACAGAAGGAATGTAAAACAATATTATAAGGACCATACTTGGAAAGCCCATGGCCAATATACTCGATGACAATAAGCTAAAAGATTTCCCTCTAAGATTAGGAATAAGACAAGAACTCTCACCACGTTTATTCAATATATACTATTCAGAATATACACTAGAAGTCTTAGAGCAATTAGGTAAGAAAAAGAAAAGACATCCAAATCCAAAAGAAAGAAGTAAAATTATATCTGTTTGCAGATGACATGACTTAATATATAGAAAACCATAAAGATCCCAACTAAAAAACTGTTAGAACTAATAAACAAAATCAGTAAAGTTGTGAGACACCAAATCAACATAAAAATTGGTTGCATCTCTATGTATTATGAATGAACTACCCCCAAAAAGAAAACAATTGCACTTACAATAACATCAACAAAAAATAAAATACTTAGAAATAAATTTAACCATGGAAGTGAAATACCTGTTACTCAAAAAAAAAAAAAAAAAAAAAAAAGCTACAAAAAGAAATTGATAAAATAAATCTAAGATGGCACAAACAAATGGAAAAATATCCAGTTTCAAAGAATAATTAATGAATTGGTATTGTTAAAGTTTCCATACTATACAAAGTGATCTATAGTCTCAGTGAAATTTCTATCAAAATTTCAATGATATTCTTCATAGAAATAGAACAATCCTGAAATTCCTATGGCATTAAAAACAAAAACAAACAATCAAACAAAAAAAGCAAAAATCCTACTAGCCAAAGCAATCTTGAGGAAAAAGAATAAGGTGGGAGGCGTGACACAACACTATGGTAATTAAAACAGCATAGTTCTTGCATAAAAACTAATGCATAAACCGATATATAAACCAATGGAACAGAGTAGAAAGCCTAGAAATAAATCCACACATTTATGGCCATTTGACACTCAGTGAAGGTACAAGAACACACAGTGGAGCAAGGAGAGTCTCTTCAACAAACGGTTTTGGGAAAACTGGCTATCCATATGCAAAAGATGAAACTGGACCCTTATTTTACTCCATATACCAAAACCAACTCAAAATAGCTTAAAGACTTAAATTTGAGATCTGAAACTAAACTACCAAAAGAAAATATAATGAAAAAGTTTCTAGATGTTGATCTGCATAACAAACTTTTGGATATGAACGCAGAACATAGACAACAAAAGTAAAAAATAGACAAATGGGATTACATAAAATTAAAAAGCTTATGCACAGAAACAATCAATTGAGTGAAGAGACAACCCATGTGATAGGAGAAAATGCAAACCATACATCAGGTGAGGGGCTACTCTCCAAAACATATAGAAAATACAATTTAGTGTCAAAAACCAAATAATCCAATTAAAAAGTAAGCAAAGAACCTGTATAGTTTCTTCTCAAAAGAAGACACACAAATGGCTAAAAGGTATTTGAAAAGATGTTTATCATCAATAATCATTAGTGAAATGCAAATAAAAACCACATTGTCAGCTCGTACTTGTTAGAATGGTTATTATCAAAAATGAAAAAAATGGTAAGTGTTGGTAAGGAAAGGGGGACCCTTGTATACTATTGGTCAAAATGTAAATCAATATACTCATTATGGAAAATAATATGGAGGTTCCCCAAAAACTAAAACTAGAACTATCATATGATCCAGCAATCCCTTTTCTGGATACATATCCCAAAAAATGAAATTAGTATCTCAAAGAGATATCTGTATGTCCATGTTCTTTGCAATATTATTCACAAGAGCCAAGATATGGAATTAACCCAAATCCCCATCAACAGATAAAGGGAAAATGAAAAGGTGATACGCACACATGTACACACACACATGCACACACACTACCCAGCCTTAATAAAGAAGGAAACTCTGGGCCAGGCGCAGTGGCTCAAGCCTGTAATCCCAGCACTTTGGGAGGCCGAGACGGGCGGATCACGAGGTCAGAAAATCCAGACCATCCTGGCTAACATGGTGAAACCCTGTCTCTACTAAAAAATACAAAAAACTAGCGGGGCGAGGTGGCGGGCGCCTGTAGTCCCAGCTACTTGGGAGGCTGAGGCAGCAGAATGGTGTAAACCCGGGAGGCGGAGCTTGCAGTGAGCTGAGATCCGGCCACTGCCCTCCAGCCTGGGCGACAGAGCCAGACTCTGTCTCGCAAAAAAAAAGAAGGAAACTCTGTCATTTGCAACAACGTGGATGAACCTGGAGGACATTATGTTAAGTAAAATAAGTCAGGTACAGAAAGACAAATACTACATGACCTCACTTAGAAGTGGAATCTTAAAAAGTCAGACTCATGGAAGCAGAGAGTAGAACGATGATTTCCAATGGCTGGGGCTCCTGGGTGGGAAAAACAGGGAGGTGTTTAAAAGGTACAAAATTTCAGTTATGTGGGATGAATAAAATCTGATCTAATGTACAGCATAGTGACTGCAATTAATTATATCTGATTGTATACTTTAAATTTGCTAAGAGACCTTAAAAGTTCTCAACACACACAGACGCAAAAGGGAACTATGTGAGGTGATTGTTATGTAAATTTGCTTGATTGTGGTAATCACTTCACAATGTATACATATATCAAAACATTATGTTGTTAGGGTAAACATGGACATAAAGATGGCAACAATAGCCACTGGGGACTACTAGAGGAGGGAGGGTGGGAAGGGGGTGTAGGCTGAGAAAATACCTATTGGATACTATGCTCGCTATCTGGGTGATGGGATCATTCATACACCAAAACCCAGCCAGATGCATTTTTCCAATGTAATAAACCTGCACATGTACCCTCTGAATCTAAAATAAAAGTTGAAACAAAAACACAAACAAAAACACCATACTGTACGCTGTAAACATATACAATTTTTATTTGTCAATTATACCTCAATAAATCTGGAAAAAATAGTCACTTGCAAAATAAAATAATAAGAATATTAACACTCATACATACAGTCAAGGCATTGAACATTTCCACCACCACAAGGATTCCTCATGTTGCCCTTTGGTATTTATGCTCACTTTCTTCCTTCGCCATCCCCTTCTTAATCCCTGAAAACCACAAATGTGTTTTATATCGCTATAATTTTGTTATTTTCAGACATTATATATTCTAGATACTAGTCCTTTGTTGTATCTTTGGTTTGGGAATACATTCTCCCACTTTCTGGGTCCTCTTTTCATCCTCTTAGCAGGAATTTTGACAGAGCAAAATTTTTAACTTTAATAAAGTCTAATTTATCATTTCTTTCTTGTATAATATGATACATTTGTGGAACTCACTTAGCTTTAGGGGGTTTTTAAAAATAGATTATATGAATATTTTTCTATGTATGTAATAATAGGTATATAATATAATGTACAAATAGGGATATTTTATTTCTTTATTTTTGTCTTTATGCCTTTTACTTTTTTTTCCTGCTTTATTGCATTGACTATGGACTACGTTGGATGCGAACGATGACAGTCAACATTTTTTCCTTGTTCCCACGTTAAGAGGGAAGACATTCAGTCATTCACCTTTATAATATTAACTATAGGTTTTTGTAGATGCTCATTTTCAAGTTGAGGAATTTCTCCTCTGTTCTTATTTTTGTGAGTTTTCATCATAAATGTTTGTTGAATTTTTATCAAATGCATTTTCTGTATCAATTTTATATCATCATGTGAGATTTATTTTTAATGCTGTTAAAATTACTTGATTTTTGAATATTAAACACACCTGGCCCTCCTGAAAACAAAACACACTTGGTTATAATTTTAAAAAGCACACATAGGCCGGGTGCGGTGGCTCACACCTGTAATCCCGGCACTTTGGGAGGCCGAGACGGGCGGTTCACGAGGTCAGGAGATGGAGACCATCCTGGCTAACACGGTGAAACCCCATCTCTACTAAAAAATACAAAAAACTAGCCGGGCGAGGTGGCGGGCGTCTGTAGTCCCAGCTACTCGGAGAATGGTGTGAACCCGGGAGGCGGAGCTTGCAGTGAGCTGAGATCCGGCTACTGCCCTCCATCCTGGGCCGACAGAGCGAGACTCTGTCTCAAAAAAAAAAAAAAAAAAAAAA